>NC_086449.1:563395579-563648079 GCF_028390025.1 Pseudophryne corroboree | reverse complement strand
GCGAACGCGTGTGCAGCCGCCCTGTACAAAAACAGCTTGTGCAGTTTCTGAGTAGCTCTGACCTTACTCAGCCGCTGCGATCACTTCAGCCTATTCGAGCCCGGAATTGACGTCAGATACCCGCCCTGCAAACGCTTTGAGACGCCTGCGTTTTTCCAACCACTCCCAGAAAACGGTCAGTTGCCACCCACAAACGCCCTGCGAACAGCTGTGCAAATGGTTTCTTCGCTAGAACTAGTGCACAACAACGATCCGCTTTGTAACCATATGGCGTGGCTGCTCATTGCGATGTATATGCATGAGCAGTAGTTGCCTGATCACTGCACAGCTAAAAACGTTAGCGAGCAAACAGATCTGAATTAGGCCCATTGTTCTTCTAAATTCAAAGGTAGTGGCCTCTATTTAAAAAAAATAATAATAAAAAGCTTGCCACTGTCTGTGATTTCATTTAAAACTCAGCTTCCCCCAAAGTACGTGTCAGGAAAATGTAATTTAGGTGCAGTAGAAAGCACAACCTCTATATTTGTGTGCCTGGGCAGTGCCATGGTCAGAGGTGTATATTTTTGCAGTAACATGCTTGCATAATTGTTTGAAAAGTGATTGTTGGTTACTACTAAATATTATTGTATTATATTTGTATTGTGCCACAAGGTTTTTACAGCATCGTACAGGGAGGTTAACATGAAAAAATTGCAGAATCTCAAGTACAATACACAACAGCTAAACATAGCAAAAATACATAGCATAAGTACAAAATATTATTGTACTATAACACCACACACTAGATAGAACAGGAAATCAGTATACATAACTGAAATATATATTATAGTTTATGATATGTACAGAGTTCTTTATGGTAAACCTAATATAAAATGTTCTAAGTGTTAATTTGAACTTTGCTTTCAGATATTCACTACTTTAAGTGTGACAAAGCGCTCTGGAGGCAGCATTGTTCAGGCTGGCTGCTGAGGTTAAGCCCAGCTGTTTGTTGTGCTTGCCATTATCTTATAAAGCGAAGGAGAGAACTGGACGTTACTTGAATACAACACCGGAGTGAGAACTCTCAGAGAAATCCATACCGCTACACAGAACAGGATCTCATTTGCTTTCAGCGTGGCAACAAGCAATACAGCTTAGTAACTGGAAAAACAGATGCAGTGCACCATGCTGGTGCTTTTGTGACGTCACAGCCTAAAGCCGACTTTGGTGGGCTGTGACTGAAGACCTGCTAGCTCAGTTTCTGGACAGTGAGGGGAGCAGATGTCCCCATATAATATTATTATTATTATTTTGCAATTGTGATCATTTTATGTTGCTTAAAGGAGAACTATATATCAGTGTTAATCAATAAATGCATGGATGCGTTTTAAATGTAACAAAATCTTTTCTACATAAAATCATTTCCTGTTTTCTGATTGGCAGCAGCAATATGAACTGAAATATGCCGGACAGCTGAGATTTCCTTTACAATCAAATCTGAAAATGGGTGTGGATCATTAGGTCATCCAATATTAGGTCGACAGTCACTAGGTTGACCCCATACGGTCAACATGTACGGGCAACAGGGTCAAAAGGTCGACAGTGTAAAGGTAGACACCTGAAAAGGTTGACAGGTGCAAATGGTCGACATGGAAATGACTGAGACAAAAAAAGTCGACAGGAGTTTTTTGGAATTTTTTGGTATCACTTTGCACGTTTACCCACGTGTGACCCCAGTTAGTGTACTACACCCTCTCTTCACCGCCATGCTACAGGCTACTATTCCCAATTGTAGTCCACGTGGATGGTCAAGTATAAAAAATTTTTTTTTTTTTTAAAGTGTGTCGATCATTTGAACTTGTTAGCCTTAAGCACTAATTCAGATCTGTTCGCTCGCTAGCTATTTTTTTTTAATTGTGTCGATCATTTGAACTTGTTAACCTTAAGCACTGTCAACCATTTACATGTTAACTTATTGTACCTGTCGACCTAATGCATGTCGACTTATTGACTGTTAACGTTATTACTGCCAACCTATTATCCAGATATGCTGAATGCACACCATAGCAGGAAGCGCTGTACACAAGGGAATATTCTCTGTACTGTGACAGCCTGACGTGGGAAGGCAGGTAACACTATGAACAGATTCCCCAATGAAACACTATTGAATGTTACACATGTAGTAGTACATTACAATGCGTTTTAAAACGGGTAGGGGACATATATGAAAATGGATGCACTGGTAATTGTGAAAAAAAGATTCTGTAACCTGTACATAGTAATCCTTCATACAGTATGTGGGGTGCCATGTTCTATACTGAACTAGAAAATCGAGTGATTACCATGGGTTACAGCACCATTTTTATTACAGTTATCTGTGCACCATTTTCACAAGTATATACCAGTATTTATTTTATTGTTAGTTCTCCTTAAGCATTCAGTTTTTTATGGGAATGGTGTATGTTGATTTTGTTCATAAATTGAATTTAGCTCTTTCATACTTTGAACAAGATTTTTCAAACATATTAGTGTAAATGTGTTATTCTTGTGAATATTTATTGTAATGTACTGTATATATTAGTGACGGGAACATTTTAGACTTCTAAGCCTTCTGTAAATTAAAAATAATGTGGAGTTTATTAATAATAGAGCAAGTGCGCTGTAACCCAGAGCAACCAAGCAGTTACTAATTGTTCATTTATTTCTGATTTGTAATGCTATTTAAAAAAAACAACAACAAAAAAACAAATAAAGCAAACTTTGAATTGGTTGTTCTGTCATAGCACATTGGGGGTAATTCCAAGTTGATCGCAGCAGGATATTTTTTAGCAGTTGGGCAAAACCATGTGCACTGCAGGGGGGGCAGATATAACATTTGCAGAGAGAGTTAGATTTGGGTGGGTTATTTTGTTTCTGTGCAGGGTAAGTACTGGCTGCTTTTTTTTTTCACTGCAATTTAGATTGCAGATTGAACACACCACACCCAAATCTATCTCTCTCTGCACATGTATCTGCCTCCCCTGCAGTGCACATGGTTTTGCCCAACTGCTAAAAAAAATTCCTGCTGCGATCAACTTGGAATTACCCCCTTTGTGCATACATCACTGTTATAAGCTCCATTGCTGGAAAGGTCTAGTTTATGAAATAATGAGTTTCACCTTAAAATTCATTGTAAAAAAATTGCACAGTAAAAACCAGTTCTATTTTGGTAAATGTAGAAATGAGTATTTGTAATAAACTGTACCTACATGATTGGCTGCGCAGATATCTTCTGGAATCATTGACTGGAAGGACAGTTTTGTATACTGCACAAGCTAATCTCTGTCTAGGTACAGTAGTACTATTAGTATGTGTTATTATTTATTTATAACAGTAATATTTTATAAATATAGTTTATTTTGTTCAATTGTATTTTTGTTTAGAATAAAATGTAATTGAAAGACAAACTATACTTGTTTTCATTCTATTTGAAGTATGACAGACACAAGGTTAATGGACTGGCAAATTTCCTGGCCACTAAAAGGCATTTCAGCTGGTACAGTATTTTGCAGAAGACACTAAAAGGAGTTGCATTCCATTCAGTGGCGCACCCAGGGGGGGTTTCCAAGTACCCAGAAACCACCCTCCACTAAAAAAAAAAAAAAAATTTTTTTTTTTTTAAGCTGCATGAGTATTATTAATGACTGTCTAGCGTCCTCTGCAGCCTGCTGTCTTCCTGGTGGCACTTGCAAGTGCAATAAAAGTTTACTTTATTTTAATTATAGTACATATATATCCATGTGCCTACATATATACACATGTATATACATACATACATACATATAAACACACACACACATACACACACACACACACACACACACGCACATATGATATATATATATACATGTGTATATATATATATGTGTACTGTATGTGTGTGTGTGTATATATATATATATATATATATATATATATATGTATGCATGTTTAATATGCTATGTATATGTGTATATGGGTTCACTATGATCTCCCGGCGGCTGGCCTCCCGGCGACCAGCATACCGGCGCCGGGATGCCGGCCGCCGGCTTACCAACAGTGTGGCGAGCGCAAATGAGCCCCTTGTGGGCTCGCTGCGCTCGCCACGCTACGCGCGCCACACTATTCTATTCTCCCTCCAGGGGGGTCGTGGACCCCCACGAGGTAGAATAAGTGTCGGTATGCCGGCGGTCAGGCTCCGGGCGCCGGTATGTTGGTCGCCGGGAGCCCGACCGCCGGCATACTGAAGACCACCCGTGTATATGTATGTATGTGTGTGTGTGTGTATGTATATATATATATATGTATATATATGTGTGTGTGTGTAGATATATGTATATATATATATATATATATATATGTGTAGATATATATATATATATATACACACACACACACACACACAGACACACTAGTTTTACGGACCCAGCATATACTGGGTCACCTCAGTCCCCACCCCCGTGATTGGCTCCGCCCAGTTCTGGAAACCCCCCCCATGCAAATCCTGCGTTTGCCACTGCCATTATAACTCTGGCTCCTGTATGCTTTGTAATCACATGTAGCCCTGCCTGCATAGGGGGCAATTACTACAGTTGCTGTGGGGGGGAAAGGAAAAAAGGACTTTTGCATTTTATACATTATTTCTTGACATTTGTACCATTCATTCTGTTTGAATGAGACAAACCAAACATCTTTAAATAGATCTGAATTAATTATCAATGACGATAAATAAAATAAGGCAGACTGTTTTGCTCTGATTTATAGTCTGTTCTTATTTTATATACATTGCTAACTTATTTCTCAGATCCTGGCTTGTTACAGTGCCGGGATCTATTCGATTGCAGCTCACGATAAGCAAGCAAGTTGCACTTCCCCTGGCTTTCTGCTTGCGCCTGCCTGAGATGCAAACAGTTATCTGCGGTAAGTAATGCTTATTTCCCTTACCATGGCTGTTGCAAATGCGTTAATCCATATCTCTGACAATTAACTCAGAACGTATGGGTTAACAAACATTAGTTATGGGATAACTGTGGGAGAAAATGACCTAATACAGGTTGAGTATCCCTTATCCAAAATGCTTGGGACCAGAGGTATATTGGATATGGGATTTTTCCGTATTTTGGAATAATTGCATACCATAATGAGATATCATGGTGATGGGACCTAAGTCTAAGCACAGAATGCATTTATGTTTCATATACACCTTATACACACAGCCTGAATGTCATTTTAGCCAAAAAAATGTATAACCTTGTGCATTAAACAAAGTGTGTCTACATTCACACAATTCATTTATGTTTCATATACACCTTATACACACAGCCTGAAGGTCATTTAATACAATATTTTTAATAACTTTGTGTATTAAACAAAGTTTGTGTACATTGAGCCATCAAAAAACAAAGGTTTTACTTTCTCACTCTCACTCAAAAAAGTCTGTATTTTGGAATATTCCGTATTTCGGAATATTTGGATATGGGATACTCAACCTGTAATTGAATTGCTCTGGCCATTAAAGCTGGAGTCTATGCCTCCGTGGTAAGCCACGAAGCTAATTGAATATGCCCTACCCATCCCATTCTATTTAGCATCATTTAAATTGGTGGCACTACAGTGTGGCATATTAAAGCCATAGGTGAGGTAATGGAGTTGGAGGGAATGATGGGGGATATAATGATATGGGAGGAGATAGGGAGAGATTGGGGGGACATTATAATGAGAGGGGGAGACTGATGACATGAAAATGGCGCCAGACTTGCTGCTCAATGCAGAGTATCCCTCTCTTTACTTGCCAGGGTGCACAGCCTGATGGCGTGCTGGGCACACCAATGGCTGGGTTCTACTTAAAAGCAAAACAGAAGATTTTGCTACTTTTTGCATCAATGCTGTAATATTTTTAGTTTATAGCATTTACCCAGCAACATGAAATGATTACTCTGAAAACAAATAAATTCTTAAAATAAACTTGGCATAAACACAAAAAGAACATCGTTTTCTTTCTGTGTAGTGTTATGTGTTATAAAACAGGCTGAGGACTATCAGGGCAATTTGCAAAGAAACCAATAAA
The DNA here is from genome assembly GCF_028390025.1 of Pseudophryne corroboree. NCBI lineage: Eukaryota > Metazoa > Chordata > Amphibia > Anura > Myobatrachidae > Pseudophryne > Pseudophryne corroboree. Next base: position 563,642,015 of record NC_086449.1, on the reverse strand, counting down.
AATGTTTCCATGGTAGGCGGACATTATGTTGGTTGTCTTTTCAGCAGTATTAACTTTTATCCGGGGAATAAATTCCAGGTCCCTCAAATATATTTATGTGCAAAATCATTTTATAGAGCATGCTTATGGAAGATAAAGTAGCTAATTACCAAGCTCTGCTTATATCGGCAAAAATCCTAATCCTTTAGAACATTTTCATTCCATTAAACATACAGTTTGCATTAACCCCTTATGCGTTGATTTTACGTTGTTATTAAATTATGCTGTTAAATTCACAATCAAAGACAGAACAGTGTTAAATATGTCTTTAAATAATGTGTCGCAAAAGATAGATTTTTAGCCAAATTGACAACGGTCCCTACTTTATAAGGACAGCCTCAGGTTTTACAGAATTATTCCTGTAAGTTGTTGTCTATAAAAATGCACTATTTGCAGTATGCGGCAGTTGCATGGTACAATTCATCTTAGTCTGCATTTTAGATACATATTTCTCATACGTCCTAGAGGATGCTGGGGACGACATCAAGACCATGGGGTATAGACGTGATCCGCAGGAGACATGGGCACACTAAAGACTTTTCATTGGGTGTGAACTGGCTCCTCCCTCTATGCCCCTCCTCCAGACCTAAGTTTTAGAAATGTGCCCAGGTCGACTGGATGCACTCTGGGGAGCTCTACTGAGTTTCTCTGAAAAGATTTATTTTAGGTTTTTTATTTTCAGGGAGATCTGCTAGCATCAAACTCCCTGCTTCATGGGACTGAGGGGGCAGAAGCAGAACCAACTTCCTAAAGAGTTTCATGGCTCTGCTTCTGGCTGACAGGACACCATTAGCTCCTGAAGGGTACTGAATGCTAGCCGTGTCTAGATGCTCACTCCCACAGCACGCCGTCACCCCCCTCACAGAGCCAGAAGTCAGAAGACAGGTGAGTATAAGAAGAATGATCCTCTATCAAGTAAGTGACGGCTGAGGTGTGGCGCGGCTGGCGGGAGCGCAGCGCGCCATTGCTGCCCACACACACAGGCACTACAGGGTGCAGGGCGCGGGGGGGGGGGGCGCCCTGGGCAGCAAGAAAAATACCTCAAACTAGCTAAAAGGGGGCATAAGTTGCCGCTGGCACTGCCCTACCCCCGCCAGTATAAATATTACAGTGTTTGTATGAGTGTAAGGACGCGCCATTGCGGGGGCGGAGCTTCTTCCTCAGGCAGCCAGCACACTACTCAGCACCATTTTCTCTCTCTCCTCAGGCTGCAGAGAACACGCTGGTCCTCTCCTCCACTTCTGACAAGTACAGGGTGCTATTAAGGGGTGGCATAAAGCGATTGTGGTGCATTTGATAGTGTATATTACTATTTAAAAAGCGCTGTTAGGCTGTGGACATACTATGTTCACAGGAAATACTGGCGCTGGGATTGTGGACTGGCTGCTCCTATCCTGGGTCCCTCTGACAGATTTTACTGTGGGTCTATCCCCAAAATAAGTCCCAGTGTGTCTGTTGGTGTGCTGTACACGTGTGAGGCATGTCTGAGGCATTTTAGGGACACAGAGTTGTAATGTGGTGGCGCTACCGGCACACTAAGAGCCTGCATGGGTGAAAGAGATACGTGAGAGTATGCATCTGATTAACCGTAGATTAGATAAGTCTGAATCTAAGGCTGCATGCTGGAGAAAATCTGTGGAAGATGTGATTTTTCAGGATGCTGTTATTCCTTATGCGGGTGGCCACTCTGGGTCACATAAGAGACCATTTGCAAATGTTGTAAACACGGATACCGACACGGATTCTGACTCTTGTGTCGACGATAGTGAATCCAGAGCGTTAGATCATAAATTGGCAAAAAATATACAATATATGATTGTGGCTATAAGGGACGTGTTGGAGGTTACAGAAACCACTCCTGTACCTCAGGAGAAGGCGTATTTATGTAAGGAAAAGAAGTCCAAAGTCACGTTCCCTCCTTCACACAAACTAAATGCTCTGTTTGAAGGGATGTGGGTGAATCCTGATAAAAGATTTCGTATTCCCAAAAGGATTCACATAGCTTACCCTTTCCCGGCTGAGGACAGGAAAAAGTTGGAGTCACCCCCTGTGTTAGACAGTGCACCTTCCAGGTTGGCAAAGAAGGTAATTCTCCCTGCTCCTGGCACGGCTTCTCGTAAAGAACCGGTAGACCGCAAAATGGAAACGACATTGAAATCCATTTATGTTACCAATGGTACGCTGATCAGGCCCACTATTGCCTGCGCATGGGTGAGTCGCGCTATTGAAAAAAATTGTCAGATAGCGTGTCATCAGAAATTGACACGATTGATAAAGATAAGATACTCCTTAAGTTAGGGAATATCAAGGATGCTGCCGCCTACATGCTGGAAGCAATGAAGGATATTGGCGGTATTGGCTAGGCGGGCGTTGTGGATTCGCCAGTGGAAAGCGGATGCAGATTCCAAACGAAACATGGAGGCTCTCCCATATAAAGGTGAGGCCTTATTTGGCGAAGGCCTGGATGCATTAGTCTCGGCGGCTACCGCAGGTAAGTTGACATTTTTGCCCTCTGCGCCTGCACCGGCAAAAAAGACCTATCACCCGCAAATGCAGTCCTTTCGGCCCAATAAATACAAAAAGACAAGAGGTTCCCCCTTTGCAGGTAGGGGAAGGGGAAGGGGAAAGAAGCCCACAGCGGCTCCAGGTTCCCAAGAGCAGAAGTCTACCCCTACTTCTGCCAAATCCCAAGCATGACGCTGGAGCTCCCTTGCGGGAGGCCGCTCGGGTGGGGGCACGTCTCAGACTCTTCAGCCAGGATTGGATTCTATCTGGCCTCGATCCCTGGGTGTTGCAAATAGTATCCCAGGGGTACAAGCTGGAGTTTCAAGACGTTCCCCCATGCCGATTTTTCAAATCGACCTTGCCAGTTTCTCCGTCAGAAAGGGAAGCAGTAACAGCGGCAATCCAAAAATTATGTCAAGACCAGGTCATAGTCCTGGTACCGTTGGCATAACAAGGGAGGGTTTTTTATTCAAGCCTCTTTGTGGTTCCGAAGCCGGACGACACGGTCAGACCGATCCTAAATCTAAAGGATCTGAATTGTTATCTAAAAAGGTTCAAGTTCAAGATGGAATCACTTCGGGCAGTGATTGCCAGTCTGGAGGAGGGGGGCTGCTTGGTGTCGGTGGACATAAAGGATGCTTACCTTCATGTTCCCATTTATCCTCCTCACCAGGCTTATCTGAGATTCTCGGTTCAGGATTGCCATTACCAATTCCAGACGTTACCTTTCGGTCTCTCCACGGTGCCGAGGGTATTCGCCAAGGTGATGGCGGAGATGATGGTTCTCCTTCGTCAGAAAGGAGTCAATATAATTCCTTATGTGGATGACCTCCTGATAAAGGCGAGATCCATGGAGCAGTTGTTACAAAACATATCACTCTCTCTGTCAATACTCCAACAACACGGGTGGATCATAAATTACCCAAAGTCACAGTTGGAACCGACGACAAGGTTGTCTTTCCTCTGGATGATTCTGGACACAGAAGTTTAGAGAGTATTTCTTCCGCTGGAAAAGGCTCTGGAAATCCAGAAAATGGTAAAACAGATATTGAAACCATCAAGTGTGTCGATCCATCAGTGCATTCGGTTGTTGGGGAAGATGGTGGCGGCCTACGAGGCCATACAGTTTGGCAGGTTCCATGCCAGAGTATTCCAGTGGGACCTGTTGGACAAGTGGTCGGGGTCACACCTACACATGCACAGAAAGATAATCCTGTCGTCAAAAAACAGGATTTCGCTCCTGTGGTGGTTGCACAGCTCTCACCTGCTAGAGGGACGCAGGTTCGGGATTCAGGACTGGGTCCTGGTAACCACGGATGCAAGTCTCCGAGGCTGGGGAGCAGACTCTCAGGGAGAAAACTTCCAGGAACGTTGGTCACAACAGGAAGCCTGCCTTCACATAAACGTTCTGGAGCTAAGAGCCATTTACAACGGCCTTCAACAAGCGGTACATTTTCTTCAAGACCGTCCCGTGCAGATCCAGGCGGACAATGTAAAAGCAGTTGCATACATAAACAGGCAGGCTGGAACGAAAAGCAGAGCGGCAATGGCAGAGGCGACAAAAATTCTCCGCTGGGCAGAAAAACATCAACAAGCTCTGTCGGCAATATTCATTCCAGGAGTAAACAACTGGGAAGCAGACTTCCTTAGCAGACACGATCTCCATCCAGGAGAGTGGGGCCTCCACCAAGAAGTCTTCGCAGAGGTGACAAGTCTTTGGGGAGTTCCTCAAATAGACATGATGGCATCTCGTCTCAACAAGAAGCTTCAGAGATACTGTTCCAGGTCGAGAGACCCTCAAGCAGTAGCAGTGGATGCACTGGTGACCCAGTGGGTGTTTCTGTCAATGTATGTCTTCCCTCCACTTCTGCTGATCCCAAAAGTACTCAGGATCATAAGAAAAACAAGGGTTTGAGTAATCTTCATTGCCCCAGACTGGCAAAGGAGGGCTTGGTACCCAGATCTTCAGCAGTTGCTCATAGAAGATCCTCTGCCTCTTCCTCCTTGAGAGGACCTGCTGCAGCAGGGGCCGTGCGTGTACCAAGACTTACTGCGGCTACGTTTGTCGGCATGGCTGTTGAGCGCCGGATCCTAGCCTGTAAGGGTATTCCCAAGGAAGTCATCCCCACCCTTATTCAGGCCAGAAAGGGAGTAACGTCGAAACATTACCACCGTATTTGGAGAAAATATGTGTCTTGGTTTGAATCCAAGAAGGCTTCTATGAAAGAGTTTCAGTTGGGAAGTTTTCTCCATTTTCTGCAGGCTGGTGTGGAGGCGGGCCTTAGATTGGGGTCAATCAAGGTCCAGATTTCGGCCTTGTCAGTGTTCTTCCAAAAACAACTGGCCTCTCTTCCAGAGGTTCAGACCTTCGTGAAAGGGGTTCTGCACATCCAGCCTCCATTTGTGCCTCCAGTGGCACCATGGGACCCTAATGTGGTGTTGCAGTTCCTTCAATCGGATTGGTTTGAGCCTCTACAAGAGATAGAGTTGAAGTTACTCACTTGGAAAGTGGTGATGCTTTTGGCATTGGCATCCGCACGGCGGGTGTCTGAGTTGGGGGCCTTGTCTCACAAGATCCCTTACCTGATCTTCCATGAAGATAGGGCAGAGTTGAGAACTCGTCAACATTTTCTTCCAAAGGTGGTTTCATCTTTCCACATAAACCAACCTATTGTGGTGCCAGTAGTTACTGACACGTTCACTGAGTCAAAGTCTCTAGATGTGGTTAGGGCTTTGAAGATTTACGTCGCTAGAACAGCTCGAATACAGAAAACAGAGGTGTCCTGCTTCCAAGCAGACTATTGCGCGTTGGATCAGAGGTACGATTCAGCACGCTCATACTACGGCTGGATTGCCATTACCGACGTCGGTGAAGGCCCATTACACTAGGAAGGTGGGCTCATCCTGGGCGGCTGCCCGGGGGGTCTCGGCATTGCAACTTTGCCGAGCAGCTACTTAGTCGGGGTCAAACACATTTGCAAAATTCTACAAGTTTGACACCTTGGCCAATGAAGACCTCAAGTTCGGTCAATCGGTGCTGCAGGGTCATCCGCGCTCTCCCGCCCGTACTGGAGCTTTGGTATAAACCCCATGGTCATGAAGTGGACCCCAGCATCCTCTAGGACGTATGAGAAAACAGGATTTTGATACCTACCGGTAAATCCTTTTCTCCTAGTCCGTAGAGGATGCTGGGCGCCTGTCCCAGTGCGTACTATACCTGCAGTTTTTTGTTATTAGATACACAAGTGGTGTTATATTAGTTTCAGCATGTTGCTGTAATTGATTCATGCCTGTTGGCGTGTGTTCTGTTGAATGCCATGTTGTGCGGCATGGTTGAGGTGTGAGCTAGTATGTATCTCACCACTAGTTTAAAGTCAATCCTTTCCTCAAAATGTCCATCTCCCTGGGCACAGTTCCTATAACTGAGGTCTGGAGGAGGGGCATAGAGGGAGGAGCTAGTTCACACCCATTGAAAAGTCTTAAGAGTGCCCATAGCTCCTGCGGAACCGTCTATACCCCATGGTCATGAAGTGGACCCCAGCATCCTCTACGGACTAGAAGAAAAGGATTTACCGGTAGGTATCAAAATCCTGTTTTTCCCACAAACATCGAAACATCAACCGGGAACATTGCGACCATTGGAACATAGGGACGGACATCGGAAGCCAACCATCATATGATGGATAGGCTTCCACTATTGAAATGCTACACACAGAATATAGGCATGCCGCATATCATTTTAATCAGCAGAAGCTGCTGATGCCCCTAGGCATATCAAATGCCCTAGGCAATTGCCTAGTTTGCCTATGGCCGGCTCTGCTGCTTTATACATTTACCCCTTATTACCAGGAACTCTAGATTTCTGCAGTAAAGCAAGCTGCCCTCCCACTGGAAAATTATGAATATTAAGCCCACCACTATCCAAGTGTCCCCTGTGTATTAAACACCCCCTACCACCCTGGAAGTCATGTTCCGGGGCTTCTTCATTCATACATGGCCGAAGGGGGATGTCACTAGCAACTAGGACTAGAGAACATATCATGGGTACACACTTGACAATGTACCAAATCCACGGGATCGTACAACATGTCATCTACTGTGTACCCAGATTTAGAGCAACATTTAGCTTTCCAGCTAAAGGGTTAAAATTTGCACCTGGGTAAACCGTAATGTGATCCAAGGGGTGCACATATTTTATATTTCCTACATGCTAGAAAACAATGCCTCATTTTGCATGTAGGTTACAATTACTGAGCATCTTCATTGTTTCACTGCAATCCACAGTTCATCTACCATCTCTTAATCTCTCTGCACATTTTTAAATTTGACACTTCCAACTCCTGTAGCACTACAGGTGCCTGCCTCGCCTGTAGTAATGGGGACACCTTTCCCATGGAATTAGAGGTGTCAGCCTCTTGGGCGATGGTGGTGGCTCCTACCTCTCCCATGTCTCACTCTCTGGCGGCAGTCAGTGGCAGTCAAGATGCTTGCATCTCCAGTGGTGGTGTGGGTGTCTGTCGCTTTGGTAATGGTGTGGGTGCCTGTTTCTATAGTGGCAGTTAGGGCTTCTGCCTGTCTGGAGGAGCTAATCCTCTCCTGCGGTATCTTCGGGGGCACTAGCCTCTCATGCAGGCTGGCTTCTCCCGTGGTGGGTTTGGGGTAGCCGGCCTCACCTTCAGGGACACTGATTGCTACATTGGTGTGTTTGGGGTAGCCAACCTCACCTTCGGGGGTGCTGGTCTCTCCCTCGGCTGGTGTGGGGTAGCAAGCCTCACCTTTGGTGGGTGCAGGATAGCTGTTTTCACCTTTGCGGGTGCCGGCCTCTGCCTAGGTGACTTCCCTCATTGTGTGTAGTGGTAGCCTATACAAATAAAACATATATGTTTAAAACAGTAACACCACTATAAAGATAGATGTTGTGTGAAGTAAAAAAAAAAAAAAAAATGCTGCGGTATATAACATACAATGGGACATTTGTGAAAGTAGTTCAGAGGGTAACTGCTTAGTGTATGTGGCATTGTGATCAGTACCCAGACAGTATATTCTACTATATTTAAAATAATAAAACCAAATATATGATTGCTGTGAACAAAACCGGGTCTACATTAAATCCGTGCGTCCACAAGTAAATTGTGGATGCATCGCAGGGTGGCGCCACACATGCTGGGTGGCCACCAGCATGTGAGTCGATGGATGGACGCAGCTCTTGCAGCGGGAAGCAAGGTCTGTGTCCATCTATGAATAACCTCTTGTATGCAGTGCAGGCAGAGACACAGGAGTATCCGGTTTCATGAGGTACTGATGGAGCTTCCTGACCAGACAAGAGATAGGAGGGGGAAGAGAGCTGTAAGTGGCCCAGGGACCCCAGCCTCTCTTCTTACCCGCATGGGTCCTGTGTAATCTGTTATCTAATAAGAGCATTCGGGTCTAGAGAGACTAGAGATACACACAGAGTCCTCCTGAGTACTGTTCCAGTGTGTAAGTAGTACAAAGGCTGCTGCTATTCTTGCATGTGACAAGATTCATTATAGATTTTATTTTTGTATGTGTATTTTAAGGTTGATTTAAATTGCCTTTGTTCCGCTACAAGAAAACTTTAAATAATAGTTGTCTTTCAATTAGGTTCAGCGATGGCTGGAAGACACGCAGCGCAGCTGATCCCCAGACACATGCAGCCAGCACATATGTTACATACATCCCTGCATGTATGCTCATATGTGCAGTCCTGCTCCCCCCTGCGTGATGTGGTGAGAGCTGCAGCCCAGGCAGGGATATACAGTACGCACACATAACCAGGAAGAAATAGAACAGTTTCTTAAAACATCAGCTATTGTAGGTGCCCATAGTCAAAGCGACCACTGTATAACTACAAAAAATAGATATTTTATAAAATTGTTCATACAAAACTGTACAAAAAAAACAATTATTTTATAACTCCAAGTTTATCCAGGTTAACAGTGGCCACAGATTACTATGAAGCTTTAAATTGTTTCATGCAGAACTCTGCGTGTATATGGCAATCAGTGGAAATGTACCTAGCCAACTTAAGCCCTCAAGAGAACGCCAGCAAAGGACGTAGCTGCCATAAGTGCAGAGAGGCAGCAGCTATGGGGCCCAGAGCTGAGAGGGGCCCACCTTCCCTGTAAGATACATGTGTTATTTACATTTTCCCCTTAACTGCACACTGCAGGGCAATTGCATGTAAGCTGAGGGCTCAGAGGGAGGCTCATGCACATGTAGGTAGAATCGCAGGCATTCGCATGTAAGCTGAGTGCCGGTTCTAGAGGTTTTTGGAGCTGAGGTTGAAGGTTTCTTTTGGTGCGGGCATAGCCTGATTGGGTGGCCGCACAAAAAAGATAATACTAATTGCATTTGGCAGATTACTATTCCCTATCGTAGTCCACGTGGATGTATGAAAAAGTAAAACAAAAACAAAAAAAATCAACTTGTGTCTACCATGTGCATACCTCCCAACTGTCCCGATTCTCGCGGGACAGTTCTGTTTTTTGGGACTGTCCAGCTGTCCCTCCCGCGGGCCGCAATGTCCTACGGTGTGGAGGGAGGGTAAAGTTGGGAGGCTTTTCTGTCACTTGCTGCTCTGCTCAGTGCAGAGCAGAGCAGCAATGAATATACGCCGTGTGCATGCAGTGATTAAAACGGGAGACGTGGCAGGCGGTCCTGTTATCCCTGTGAAGCCATGTCCCCTTTTACTGAGGACACACACCCTTTTCGGTCGGGCGTGGCTGCACAGAGGAGTCCCATCTGGGACATCGCAAAAGATGGAAGGTATGTATATGTGTGTTGACCTTTTGACCCTGTCGACCAGTTAAACTGCCTACCTTTTACATGTCGACTTTTTGATCCTGTCGACCTTTTGACCCTGTCGACCTAGTGCATATCTACCATTAGTTGTAGACCTATTGACTGTAGATCTTTTTAGTGTAGATCAATAGTCTGGATACCCCGGAAACAAACTGACCACCAGTGGAAATGCAGCCCAAGGTTTCTACAGCAACATAAACAACCACTTCTGCTATATTAAACACAATAGTGAAAATAGCATCCAATTGATGGATTGCATGCACTGATAATATATAAACCATACTGGCGGGTTGGGTATGGGTGACGTGGCTCACAATACCGACACTGGAATGCTGGTGTTTAGGTTACCGACGGGGGTGGCGAGCACAACAAAGCCCCTTGCGGGCTCGCTGCGCTTGCAACAGGTTCTAATCCCACTCTATGGGTGTCGTGGACACCTAAAAGTGGGAATAGTCCCTCCCAGTTAGCATACCGACTGGCGGACTTTCCGGTGTCGGTATAGTGAGATTGCCGGTCACATAACTGCATCCCATACTGGCTATAGAGACAAAGGGTATATGCAATTCGACAGTCAGACACCCTCCCGCCGGGACCCGAATTCGACATATTCAATAAAAAACGGATTCGACAGTCCCGCTGTCGAAAAACGGACCAATTGACGATAGTGTGTGTCCTGGATTCGACTTCATGGACAGCACAAAAGTGTTTAAAAAAACCTGAAAAAAATGCGTGGGGTCCCCCCTCCTAAGCATAACCAGCCTCGGGCTCTTTGAGCCGGTCCTGGTTGTAAAAATACGGGGGGGGGGGGGGGGGAATGACAGGGGATCCCCCGTATTTTAACAACCAGCACCGGGCTCTGCGTCCGGTCCTGGTGCAAAAAATACGGGGGACAAAACACGTAGGGGTCCCCCGTATTTTTAACACCAGCACCGGGCTCCACTAGCTAGAGAGATAATGTCACAGCCGGAGGACACTTTTATACCGGTCCCTGCGGCCGTGGCATTAAATCCCCAACTAGTCACCCCTGGCCGGGGTACCCTGGAGGAGTGGGGACCCCTTAAATCAAGGGGTCCCCCTCCCCTCCAGCCACCCAAGGGCCAGGGGTGAAGCCCGAGGCTGCCCCCCCCCCCATCCAAGGGCGGCTGTCCCCCCCATCCTATGTGCTATGCGCCGCCTGACAGCTCAGACGCGCACAGCCAATCAGGAGAGTGCCACGACGTGGCGCTCCCTGATTGGCTGAAGGGACCCTCTTTGACAGCAGTCACGGGGGGTCCCGCCAGTTGGGGAAAGGGGTCCCATGTGTAAACATGGAACCCCTTTCAGTGCGTGGATCGGGTTTTGCATTTTATTATTTTGCCAAGTACGTGGATTACAAGCAGAAGAGGACAGATGCTACACAGGATTTTTGTGAGTATAATTTTATTTACAGGTAACCCGTGGATTCTACTGGTGAAGAGGACTGACTGCTTTGTGTCAAAATAGGTAAGTATGTGTGTGTCGGTGTGCATGTATGTAATAAAGTTTTACTGTCATGGTGTGTGTGTACTGTTTTTATTTGGGTATTTTTTTTGCAGTAGAACTACAGGTACCAGCGGGCCCGTTTCTCCCCGCATGCTGGTACTTGTGGTTCTCCAAGTACCAGCTTGCGGGGGAGGCTTCCTGGGACTTGTAGTTCTGCTACAAAAAAACAATATTCTTTTTTTTTAGACTTGGCTATCAGCCTCCCATTTGCCGCCCTTGGATGGGGGGGACTAGTTGGGGATTTAATGCTATGGCCGCAGGGACTGGTATAAAAGTGTCCCCCGGCTGTGGCATTATCTCTCTAGCTAGTGGAGCCCGGTGCTGGTGTGAAAAATACGGGGGACCCCTACGTCTTTTGTCCCCCGTATTTTTGGCACCAGGACCGGACGCAGAGCCTGATGCTGGTTGTTAAAATACGGGGGATCCCCTGTCATTCCCCCACCCCCACCCCCCACCCCGTATTATTACAACCAGTACCGGCTCAAAGAGCCTGAGGCTGGTTATGTTTAGGAGGGGGGACCCCACGCATTTTTTTTCAGGATTTTTAACCCATTCCCACCCCTTCCCACTAAAAAACATGCTCTGATCTCTCCATATTATTTTAGTCAGTAAAAAAAAAATATATTCTTTTAAAAAATCTATTAAATAATACTTGTGGCTCCTAAATAGACAAACCAAGTACATAACTAACCAAGTACATACTGTCCCACCCGCGGGCCACAGTGTTCCGCGATGGGGGGGGGGGGCAGTTGGGAGGCTCCTGCTAAGCAGAGCAACGGTGAATAGACGCTGTGCGCATGCTCACAGCGTCTATTCAGTGGAGACAGGAGTAGAGGGGGCATGTCAGCAGCTCACAGAGCTCTGGGCATGCCCCCTCAGTGACTAGGCCACGCCCCCTTTCCGGTAGGCCACACCCCTTTTGGGCACCCGCACTTGCAGATGTCCCTCTTCACGGCAGCCAAAAGTTGGGAGGTATGCCAAAACAGGTGCCGGCAATCATACATTAAAAGTCCAGGAGCAGAGCACTGTGTCCCTCCTGGAGAGGGTCATGTTGGGAAGTATGCATATGGCTAATTCCAAACCTTATGCAACCAAGGTACAACTTTAATATAACAACATTGTTTAGTATTAGTAACTGAAATGCTGCTTTATGAGAGTCAGCAATATGTTGAATAATCACGGCTGTCAGAATATACTATTAAATATTTCATGTTTAATTGCAGACTGGCAATTATCTGTATACTGTAATTGAGACAGCTTTTCTTTTCTTTCCTCCTTCTTTTTACTACAGACATACCATTATTCATACAGCTTGAACGTCTGCTTGTACTGTGATCCAAGTTTTTAATAATTGATCATATTGTTGCACTTTATGTCTATACAAATTGCACTTTGTTGTGCTTTATATTAGCAACTTTTCACAATGTCTTTTTCACATTATTGATATATTGTTTTCATGTTACCAATATATTTTGTATTGCATTTGATTTATACGCCTGTGTAACTACTAGAGATGTGCACTTGAAATTTTTCGGGTTTTGTGTTTTGGTTTTGGGTTCGGTTCCGCGGCCGTGTTTTGGGTTCGAGCGCGTTTTGGCAAAACCTCACCGAATTTTTTTTGTCGGATTCGGGTGTGTTTTGGATTCGGGTGTTTTTTTCAAAAAACACTAAAAAACAGCTTAAATCATAGAATTTGGGGGTCATTTTGATCCCAAAGTATTATTAACCTCAAAAACCATAATTTCCACTCATTTACAGTCTATTCTGAACACCTCACACCTCACAATATTATTTTTAGTCCTAAAATTTGCACCGAGGTCGCTGGATGACTAAGCTAAGCGACCCTAGTGGCCGACACAAACACCTGGCCCATCTAGGAGTGGCACTGCAGTGTCACGCAGGATGGCCCTTCCAAAAAACACTCCCCAAACAGCACATGACGCAAAGAAAAAAAGAGGCGCAATGAGGTAGCTGTGTGAGTAAGATAAGCGACCCTAGTGGCCGACACAAACACCTGGCCCATCTAGGAGTGGCACTGCAGTGTCACGCAGGATGGCCCTTCCAAAAAACACTCCCCAAACAGCACATGACGCAAAGAAAAAAAGAGGCACAATGAGGTAGCTGTGTGAGTAAGCTAAGCGACCCTAGTGGCCGACACAAACACCTGGCCCATCTAGGAGTGGCACTGCAGTGTCACGCAGGATGGCCCTTCCAAAAAACACTCCCCAAACAGCACATGACGCAAAGAAAAAAAGAGGCGCAATGAGGTAGCTGTGTGAGTAAGCTAAGCGACCCTAGTGGCCGACACAAACACCAGGCCCATCTAGGAGTGGCACTGCAGTGTCACGCAGGATGGCCCTTCAAAAAAATACTCCCCAAACAGCACATGACGCAAAGAAAAATTAAAGAAAAAAGAGGTGCAAGATGGAATTGTCCTTGGGCCCTCCCACCCACCCTTATGTTGTATAAACAGGACATGCACACTTTAACCAACCCATCATTTCAGTGACAGGGTCTGCCACACGACTGTGACTGAAATGACGGGTTGGTTTGGACCCCCACCAAAAAAGAAGCAATTAATCTCTCCTTGTACAAACTGGCTCTACAGAGGCAAGATGTCCACCTCATCATCATCCTCCGATATATCACCGTGTACATCCCCCTCCTCACAGATTATCAATTCGTCCCCACTGGAATCCACCATCTCAGCTCCCTGTGTACTTTGTGGAGGCAATGGCTGCTGGTCAATGTCTCCACGGAGGAATTGATTATAATTCATTTTAATGAACATCATCTTCTCCACATTTTCTGGAAGTAACCTCGTACGCCGATTGCTGACAAGGTGAGCGGCGGCACTAAACACTCTTTCGGAGTACACACTTGTGGGAGGGCAACTTAGGTAGAATAAAGCCAGTTTGTGCAAGGGCCTCCAAATTGCCTCTTTTTCCTGCCAGTATAAGTACGGACTGTCTGACGTGCCTACTTGGATGCGGTCACTCATATAATCCTCCACCATTCTTTCAATGGGGAGAGAATCATATGCAGTGACAGTAGACGACATGTCCGTAATCGTTGTCAGGTCCTTCAGTCCGGACCAGATGTCAGCATCAGCAGTCGCTCCAGACTGCCCTGCATCACCGCCAGCGGGTGGGCTCGGAATTCTGAGCCTTTTCCTCGCACCCCCAGTTGCGGGAGAATGTGAAGGAGGAGATGTTGACAGGTCGCGTTCCGCTTGACTTGACAATTTTCTCACCAGCAGGTCTTTGAACCCCAGCAGACTTGTGTCTGCCGGAAAGAGAGATCCAAGGTAGGTTTTAAATCTAGGATCGAGCACGGTGGCCAAAATGTAGTGATCTGATTTCAACAGATTGACCACCCGTGAATCCTTGTTAAGCGAATTAAGGGCTCCATCCACAAGTCCCACATGCCTAGCGGAATCGCTCCATGTTAGCTCCTCCTTCAATGTCTCCAGCTTCTTCTGCAAAAGCCTGATGAGGGGAATGACCTGACTCAGGCTGGCAGTGTCTGAACTGACTTCACGTGTGGCAAGTTCAAAGGGCAGCAGAACCTTGCACAACGTTGAAATCATTCTCCACTGCGCTTGAGACAGGTGCATTCCACCTCCTATATCGTGCTCAATTGTATAGGCTTGAATGGCCTTTTGCTGCTCCTCCAACCTCTGAAGCATATATAGGGTTGAATTCCACCTCGTTACCACTTCTTGCTTCAGATGATGGCAGGGCAGGTTCAGGCGTTTTTGGTGTTGCTCCAGTCTTCTGTACGTGGTGCCTGTACGCCGAAAGTGTCCCGCAATTCTTCTGGCCACCGACAGCATCTCTTGCACGCCCCTGTCGTTTTTTTTTTAAATTCTGCACCACCAAATTCAAGGTATGTGCAAAACATGGGACGTGCTGGAATTAGCCCATATTTAATGCACACACAATATTGCTGGCGTTGTCCGATGCCACAAATCCACAGGAGAGTCCAATTGGGGTAAGCCATTCCGCGATGATCTTCCTCAGTTGCCGTAAGAGGTTTTCAGCTGTGTGCGTATTCTGGAAACCGGTGATAAAAAGCGTAGCCTGCCTAGGAAAGAGTTGGCGTTTGCGAGATGCTGCTACTGGTGCCGCCGCTGCTGTTCTTGCGGCGGGAGTCCATACATCTACCCAGTGGGCTGTCACAGTCATATAGTCCTGACCCTGCCCTGCTCCACTTGTCCACATGTCCGTGGTTAAGTGGACATTGGGTACAACTGCATTTTTTAGGACACTGGTGAGTCTTTTTCTGACGTCCGTGTACATTCTCGGTATCGCCTGCCTAGAGAAGTGGAACCTAGATGGTATTTGGTAACGGGGGCACACTACCTCAAGAAATTGTCTAGTTCCCTGGGAACTAACGGCGGATACCGGACGCACGTCTAACACCAACATAGTTGTCAAGGCCTCAGTTATCCGCTTTGCAACAGGATGACTGCTGTGATATTTCATCTTCCTCGCAAAGGACTGTTGGACAGTCAATTGCTTGGTGGAAGTAGTAAAAGTGGGCTTACGACTTCCCCTCTGGGATGACAATCGACTCCCAGCAGCAACAACAGCAGCGCCAGCAGCAGTAGGCGTTACACGCAAGGATGCATCGGAGGAATCCCAGGCAGGAGAGGACTCGTCAGAATTGCCAGTGACATGGCCTGCAGGACTATTGGCATTCCTGGGGAAGGAGGAAATTGACACTGAGGGAGTTGGTGGGGTGGTTTGCGTGAGCTTGGTTACAAGAGGAAGGGATTTACTGGTCAGTGGACTGCTTCCGCTGTCGCCCAAAGTTTTTGAACTTGTCACTGACTTATTATGAATGCGCTGCAGGTGACGTATAAGGGAGGATGTTCCGAGGTGGTTAACGTCCTTACCCCTACTTATTACAGCTTGACAAAGGCAACACACGGCTTGACAAATGTTGTCCGCATTTCTGTTGAAATACTTCCACACCGAAGAGCTGATTTTTTTGGTATTTTCACCAGGCATGTCAATGGCCATATTCCTCCCACGGACAACAGGTGTCTCCCCGGGTGCCTGACTTAAACAAACCACCTCACCATCAGAATCCTCCTTGTCAATTTCCTCCCCAGCGCCAGCAACACCCATATCCTCCTCATCCTGGTGTACTTCAACACTGACATCTTCAATCTGACTATCAGGAACTGGACTGCGGGTGCTCCTTCCAGCACTTGCAGGGGGCGTGCAAATGGTGGAAGGTGCATGCTCTTCACGTCCAGTGTTGGGAAGGTCAGGCATCGCAACCGACACAATTGGACTCTCCTTGTGGATTTGGGATTTCGAAGAACGCACAGTTCTTTGCGGTGCTTTTGCCAGCTTGAGTCTTTTCATTTTTCTAGCGAGAGGCTGAGTGCTTCCATCCTCATGTGAAGCTGAACCACTAGCCATGAACATAGGCCAGGGCCTCAGCCGTTCCTTGCCACTCCGTGTGGTAAATGGCATATTGGCAAGTTTACGCTTCTCCTCCGACAATTTTATTTTAGATTTTTGAGTCCTTTTTTTACTGATATTTGGTGTTTTGGATTTTACATGCTCTGTACTATGACATTGGGCATCGGCCTTGGCAGACGACGTTGCTGGCATTTCATCGTCTCGGCCATGACTAGTGGCAGCAGCTTCAGCACGAGGTGGAAGTCGATCTTGATCTTTCCCTATTTTTGGAACCTCAACATTTTTGTTCTCCATATTTTAATAGGCACAACTAAAAGGCACCTCAGGTAAACAATGGAGATGGATGGATACTAGTATACTTATGGATGACGAGCGACTGCCGACACAGAGGTAGCTACAGCCGTGGACTACCGTACTGTGTTTGCTGCTAATATAGACTGGATGATAATGAGATAAAATTAAAATATATATATATATCACACTAGTACTGCAGCCGGACAGGTATATATTATGTAATGACGGACCTGCTGGACACTGTCTGTCAGACTCAGCACTGCAGACTCCTAAAGTAAGCTACTAGTATCAAGAAGATAGAAAAAAAAAAAACCACGGGTAGGTGGTATACAATTATGGATGGACGAGCGACTGCCGACACAGTGGTAGCTACAGCCGTGGACTACCGTACTGTGTCTGCTGCTAATATAGACTGGATGATAATGAGATAAAATTAAAATATATATATATATCACACTAGTACTGCAGCCGGACAGGTATATATTATGTAATGACGGACCTGCTGGACACTGTCTGTCAGCACTGCAGACTCCTAAAGTAAGCTACTAGTATCAAGAAGATAGAAAAAAAAAAACCACGGGTAGGTGGTATACAATTATGGATGGACGAGCGACTGCCGACACAGAGGTAGCTACAGCCGTGGACTACCGTACTGTGTCTGCTGCTAATATAGACTGGATGATAATGAGATAAAATTAAAATATATATATATATCACACTAGTACTGCAGCCGGACAGGTATATATTATGTAATGACGGACCTGCTGGACACTGTCTGTCAGCACTGCAGACTCCTAAAGTAAGCTACTAGTATCAAGAAGATAGAAAAAAAAAAACACCGGTAGGTGGTATACAATTATGGATGGACGAGCGACTGCCGACACAGAGGTAGCTACAGCCGTGGACTACCGTACTGTGTCTGCTGCTAATATAGACTGGATGATAATGAGATAAAATTAAAATATATATATTTATATATCACACTAGTACTGCAGCCGGACAGGTATATATTATGTAATGACGGACCTGCTGGACACTGTCTGTCAGACTCAGCACTGCAGACTCCTAAAGTAAGCTACTAGTATCAAGAAGATAGAAAGAAAAAAAAAACACGGGTAGGTGGTATACAATTATGGATGGACGAGCGACTGCCGACACAGAGGTAGCTACAGCCGTGGACTACAGTACTGTGTCTGCTGCTAATATAGACTGGATGATAATGAGATAAAATTAAAATATATATATATATCACACTAGTACTGCAGCCGGACAGGTATATATTATGTAATGACGGACCTGCTGGACACTGTCTGCAGAATGCGTTTATAAAAACACCACACGACGAGTGTTTAACTTTTTCAGGCAGGCAATCACAATATACTGGTGGTCAGCAGACAATCACAATACTGGTGGTCAGTGGTCACTGGTCAGTCACACTGGCAGTGGCACTCTGGCAGCAAAAGTGTGCACTGTACTTAAGTGCAGTCAGATAATGATATACAGTATATGATGCAGCACACTGGGCTGAGCACAGATATGGTATGTGTGACTGTGTCACACTGTGTATCGTTTTTTTTCAGGCAGAGAACGGATTAATTAAACTGGTGGCACTGGTCACTGGTCACACTATCAGCAGCAAGTAGTACTCCTCCTATATGCTCCCCAAAATTTGTGTCTCTCTCTAGTACTCTAGTCACTCTAAACGGAGAGGACGCCAGCCACGTCCTCTCCCTATCAATCTCAATGCACGTGTGAAAATGGCGGCGGAGCGCGGCTCCTTATATAGAATCCGAGTCTCGCGATAGAATCCGAGCCTCGTGAGAATCCGACAGCGGGATGATGACGTTCGGGCGCGCTCGGGTTAACCGAGCAAGGCGGGAAGATCCGAGTCGCTCGGCCCCGTGTAAAAAAAACTGAAGTTCGGGCGGGTTCGGATTCCGAGGAACCGAACCCGCTCATCTCTAGTAACTACTTCCAGTTCTGGTGACTGAGAGGTGGAGCCAATTAGAAGATTGTTTTGTACTGTATTTTTAAACAAACAAACAAACAAACAAACAATGCTTGTATCCTGACAAAAGAGTTCAAGTACAAACTCTGAAAAGTTGACTGACATCTTGGGAGTCTGTGTATTTTTGATAGATGTCCGAGTGCTATCTATCTATCTATCTATCTATCTATCTATCTATCTATCTATCTATCTATCTATCTATCTGTCTCAATATCTGTTAGTGTGTGTGTGTGTGTGTGTGTATATATATACACCTATACATATACACACACAACACACACACACACACACACACACACACACACACACACACATACTTTGTTATGCTAGCAGCTGGCTGGGATTGCTCACGCTGGCTCCAGCGGTAGTCAGGCTCCGCCAGTGCATCCACACACATAGCTCCCGTTCTCCTCCTATCACTCCTCCCAGCATTCAGTTTGCTGCCAGCAGTTGCAGCAGCACAACTTGTCACTATCACCTTTCATTTGAATGGATAATTCCACGGCTCCCCCACTGACGCCCCCTACAGTCTCCCCTGGGGGAAGGGGGGGTTTAAGAGAGGAGGGGACCCGCGTGCAGCCCTGTTGCAGGGCCCCTCCTCTCCGGCAGCAGTAGACTCTGGCATAATTTGTCTGAAAAACAGTTTTTGCCAATTTTCCAGTGTTTGGGAGCTAATGGTCGATTGTCATTTGCTCTCATCCATTACCAGATTTTCATTCCAACCAGCCAGATCTGACAGATAATTGTGAGGTCCAAAAACGTGAGGTCTTTAAGGAAGTATTTCATCAGTCAGGTGGAGCAGACAGAAGCAGAAGAATTATACCCCTTTTAGACATCAGACCCAGGAAATTTCTGAGTCTAGCAAGTTGGCAAATTTCTGTGTCTGACCTCCATGACCCTGGTCAGGAGAAGGGTCGCAGACCTGTCACTTAGTCCCGGGTCATTTGCATTCATTTTTTATCCTTTACTTCCTATTATAGTTTTCCGAGACCAACTGGGCATTATGCTAATGGTTGAAATATTTAAAATCCATTAGGCAAATTAGCTTGCATAAGGTTGTACCCTACAATGCCCTTTGTCTGTGTTTATTAGTGGTATTTCTGCTTAGCTTCTGATGCAGCAGTGGTCACGTTCTCCTGCACAGAGAATGCAATTACAATGTGGCAATTCTTCTACATAGCAAATTACTACCATTCTCTTACCCAGCAAATGGCCATTATTATTGTACCATGGGCCCGATTCAGGCCTGATCGCTGCTGTGCGTCTTCGCACAGCGGGTGATTATAATGCGCATGTGTATGCAGCGCAATACGCACGCACTTCGCCAAACAACAATAGGTATCGCCAGACAGCAACAAGCACAGCCATTCGCATGTTGATTGATAGGAAGAGGCATACTTCCCTACTTTTGAAAAAGTATTTCAGGGAGATTGTGAAAATAACACCTATCAGTGCGGGCATGTACTGCTACATCGGAGAGGCGTGTAATGAAAATGACTTACATCCAAATGTAAATGAGCCCCAACGTTAGTAAGATCTACTTGTTGAAGAAAAGACTCTAATATTTTGCAGGAATTGTTTGTATATTGTGTTTTACAAGAGGTTCCATATACTGTAAGTGGCCACAAGAAACCTTTAAAATGCATGTAGCCATAGGGATCATTGTGCCTTATAACTAATGCAGGGAAATGGCGCTGCTGATCCCATTTTAATGTATGTATCTATGATTTCTTTATTTCAGGGAGATTGCTGGTCTATTCAGGGAGTCGGGGAGATTACTACTATTTCAGGTAGTCTCCTGCAGAATGAGGGAGGGTAGGCAACTATGGGAAGAGGCCATTTGTGGGTGGTAACTGACTGTTTTCTGGGAGTGTCAGGGATAATGCAGGCATTCCCAAGTGTTTTCAGGGAGGGTGTGTGACGTCAGCTCCGGACCCAATCAGCCTGTTCTCGTCGCACTGTATGAGTACGTCCTGGGCTGCGCACAGACTGCACACACTGGTAAAAACATTTGATGGTGAGTGAGGTGCAAACGGATTTGCAGCTGCCCGCTGACTGAGGGACATTTACACTGTGTACACATGTGATCGCACACTTGCACAGGGCAAATTTATACTCCCCTTGGGCGGCGACTATCTGATCGCAGGACAGCAAAATTAGCAGCCCAGCGATCAGGTCTGAATTGGGCCCCTAGTTACTGCTGACCATGATCACACATTGCATACAGACATCCTCACACACTGGGGGTAATTCAGATCTGATGGCAGCAGCAAATTTGTTAGCTAATGAGCAAAACCATGTACACTGCAGGGGGGGGGCAGATATAACATGTACAGATAGTTAGATTTGGGTGGGTGATATTGTTTCTGTGCAAGGTAAATACTGGCTGCTTTATTTTTACACTGCAATTTAGATTTCAGCTTGAACACACCACACCCAAATCTAACTCTCTCTGCACATGTTATATCTGCCCCCCCCCCCTGCAGTGAACATGGTTTTGCCCATTAGCTAACAAATTTGCTGCTGTGATCAGATCTGAATTAGGCCCACAGTATGTTTCACCCTCTTTACACATTAGAGTAGAGGTTCCCAAACTGTGTGCTGTGGCTCCCTGGGGTGCCTCGGGACACTTGCAGGGGTGCCCTGGGTTGGTGGTCCAGGACCAATTCAGATTATTCATGGTCAATATAATAGGCAAAACCAGTGCTGGTGGCTGCCAGTCATAAAATATGTGGCCAAACAGAAGCAAATCTTCTCCCTCACCACACAACTGACCCTAAGGATGACATATAAACGCGATCTACTTAATGTAATATTTCTTTCTAAATTTCTCAGTAAGACATTTTTGGCCTAGGGGTGCCGTGAAAAAAATTCTGATATTTTAGAGCACCGTGATTCAAAAAAGTTTGGAAACCACTGCATTAGGGAATGATTCCTGGGCTAGGAATGTGAGGATTTATACCATAAATAATTGGCTGTATGCAGACACAACTCCCGGCACTCTCTATGAATAAATGCCCATATGCAGTGCACAGTGCAAGACTGCAGCATAAAGGGCCCATGTTTAGGGGTGTGATCAGTCTCGAGGGGGTGTGGCCAGCCGCCACATTGGTTTTACAAATCATTAGAGAGTGCATGGGCTGGACCCTTTGATAAATATATTTAGTAAATACTGTTAGTGCATGCATGATAATGTACCAGATTAATAACAGCAATGCACTGTAGACAATTAACCATAGTCCTGTGCAGTATAAGGCAACATAAGTATACTGTATAATTCAAGAACACAGTCTGGAACCTGATCCTTAGAGGAGGCGGTAGGGCCCCCAGGCAGTGGGGCAAACTGGGGGTTTCCCCTGTACCCATGTGGGCCAGTCCAACCTTGGCAGTGCAAGACGTACACATCTTACCCCTGTGTAAATGCTTGGTTTAATATTAGCCATCATCAGTGCGCATTTGTGCCTTCCCTATACTAGGTGCAAAATTGACAGGTGTATTTACACTAATGACCAACTTTGCATAGCACAGTTGTGGTGATGTGCCATCACTGACTTTTGCCTACAGTATCACACCCCATTACAATTAATTTAGGCCTCTTCAGCTATAAATGTAGTGAAGTGGGCATCCTGGGGGTTTGGTGATGCGGTTCCAGTGGAATTTCTTCATTGTAGCCCCACCTCTGCTCAAAAATACAGCGAGTTCCAGCTTTGGACAGCAGGGGATGGAGCCACAGTGATGCAATTGAAGAGCTATACCTGCCCCCTGCATCTTGGATGTTAAACTTGCAGGGTAGATGTCACAGCTTCCTCATTTCCTCGTATATGCTTAAACACTACTAAATCGCAGTGAAATGCATTCACCTTGCATATTCTGAGGCTCACATGCAAACTTGCGTTGGCTTGTAAGCCACACCCATACAGGCCTCTTATAGGCCTGAAAGACAGCAGCCAGGTCACAATATTGAAACAAAAACATAAGAAATATTGTAATGCTTGTGTTACCTATGTTATACAAGATACCAGCTGCACAGCAAAAATACCATGAGGGTCATTCCGACCCGATCGCTCGCTGCAGTTTATCGCAGCGCAGCGATCGGGTCGGAACGGCGCATGCGCCGGCACCGCAGTGCGCCGGCACATGCTGGACGTCCGAAGGCCGTCGGTCCCTAGCGATCACCTCTGCCTGACTGACAGGCAGAGGTGGTCGCTGGACAGAAGGGGGCGGAACGGCGGTGTTTGGACGCCGTTTTGGGTGCACGGTCCGGCCAGCGCAGGCGTGGCCGGACCGTGCAGGGGGTCACACGCAGCCGCTGCAACCAGGGGCAGCAAAGAGGTTACTCCTCAAATGCAAAAGCATTGCCGCTGTGCGATGATTTTGCATTTCTGCGGGGGTGGGTGGCACTGACATGCGGGGCGGATTAACCCTGTGCTGGGCGTCCCCCCGCATGTCTGAGTGCCTGATCGTAGCTGTGCTAAATTTAGCACAGCTACGATCAACTCGGAATGACCCCCCATGTGTAAATACAAATCAGGACAATTATTGTCAGCGCTTATTTTAAGGAAGCAAGTACGCCGGCCACAAGGAAAAACATAGGTGTGCTACTCAGGCCCTCTGTGTTTGATTTCTAAAGGCTACTAACTACTTCCTGGCAACTTATCAATTTACGCGTGAATCTATCAATCAATATATGTACTCTAACTGCACTCCAATTTACCTAAGCTGTGTATGTACTGTGTGTGTGTGTGTGTGTGTGTGTGTGTGTGTGTGTGTGTGTGTGTGTGTGTGTGTAACTGTGTATGTATATATATAAACATATATATATATATATATATATATATATATACAGTATATATAATATATATATATATTTAGGTAAGTTCATTGTTTGCATTTTTTTATTCTGACGAAAGTTTATTGAGTTAAACTGAAATGTTAACAATGGTGCTGGACGCCTGCATTTTTTATTGATATTACTTAGATCTCTGAGTGCCGCCATACCACTGGACTCTAAGGCCCTCATTCCGAGTTGATCGCTAGCTGCTGTTGTTCGCAGCGCAGCGATCAGGCTAAAAATCTGCATTTCTGCGCATGCATATGGTGCGCACTGCGCGCGCGCGCAAAGTACTTTCACAAAAGCCAACGTAGTTTCACACAAGGTCTAGCAACGCTTTTCAGTCGCACTGCTGACCGCAGAGTGATTGACAGGAAGTGGGTGTTTCTGGGTGGTCACAGACCGTTTTCAGGGAGTGTGTGTAAAAAAACGCAGGCGTGTCAGATACAAACGCGGGCGTGCCAGGAAAAACGCAGGCATGGCTGGCCGAACGCAGGGCGTGTTTGTGACGTCAAAAAAGGAACTAAACAGTCTGAAGTGATCGCTAGCTAGGAGTAAGTCTTGAGCTACTCTGAAACTGCACAATCTTTTTTTTGTAGCAGCGCTGCGATCCTTTCGTTCGCACTTCTGCTAAGCTAAGATACACTCCCAGTTACCCGAGATAGTCTTAAATATTTAGGAGTTTAGATTCCTACTTCTCTCCCGGATCTATATGCGATTAATTTTGGTCCTATTTTGTCCAAGGTGTCTAAAATACTTACTGACTGGGCGTCCCTGCCCTTATCTCTTATGGGTCGTGCAGAGGTTATTAAATCTGTGATATTTCCCAAGATTGCTTATTTCCTGCTTATGCTCCCTATTGCCCTCGTTGAGAAAGATGTCCTTTTCCTTAAGCAATTTTTCACTAGATTTCTATGGGCCGGAAAACGACCAAGAGTCCCCTACGCTAGATTGCAGCTATTACGTGAAGAGGGAGGTATGGGAATCCCGGATCCAGTCCTATTTAGTAGAGCAGCAATGTACAGGTATATCACAGACTGGCTTTGGGGCAGATCAGTATTTACGAACCTGACACTTGAACTGGCTGTATTTCACCCTTTCTCCCCTGCTGCACTCTTACACACCCCGAACTCCCGCCTCCCATCTGGGATAAAACAGAATATTTTGTTTTGGCATACATATCGAGCATGGCAGGTCACACACACTAAAGCACAGAGAAAACCTGACACCTCTTTTCACATTACGTTCTGGGGTAACCCATGTTTCCTTCCTGGCCTTGATAACACACATTTTTTGAGTTGGAGAGAAAAGGGGATCGCAGCTATTAGAGACATATATGACCCAGGAGGCAACGCAGTGCTTTCTTTCTCTGACATCCAAATAAAGTTTGGTATATCCCACCGGGAATTTTTTATGTACTTACAGGCTAGGCATTTTGCTCAATTCCAGTCTCATCCTATGATTTCTGAGGCTACCACAGACCCGCTGCGCACCCTAATGGTGCTCACTAAAGATTGTCCTTACCATCTTAATTATTTCAGAAACACCTTTAGGGTCTCATATAGAGACCGGCTCTGGGAACCCGCGCTGTCCTCATGGTCCAGAGATATCCCCAATATGGGATCGAGCGCTGAATTATTAGATAACATTTTACCCATTTTTAGGTCCTTATATTCTGCCTCTTTGCAAGAGGTACACTTGAAAACGCTCCAAAGGGCATACATAGCACCTAATCAGAGGGCACACATGGTCCCAGACGACACTGGCTGTTGCATCAAATGTACTGCGCAGAGTGCCACCTTGTACCACAATTAGTGATGAGCGGATTCGGTCGTTTTGAGAACCGAGTAAAACCGAGTAAAACCGAATCTGCTCATCACTAACCACAATATGTGGTCTTGCCGGAAAATATCTAAGTTTTGGTATAAGGTGGTCGCTTATCTCAACACAGTATTTAACTTACAGTTAATAAAATGTCCTAAGGCTTGTTTGCTACTTGATTTTAGGGAATGGTCTCTTGGGCCTGAAGATAGAGATATTGCTCCGGTAATCTCTGTCATTTTGACAATTGCCAAGAAACAAATTCTTAATAATTGGATCAAACCGTCTACCCCTTCTTTGAT
Organism: Pseudophryne corroboree; assembly: GCF_028390025.1. Lineage (NCBI taxonomy): Eukaryota > Metazoa > Chordata > Amphibia > Anura > Myobatrachidae > Pseudophryne > Pseudophryne corroboree. The sequence goes on along the minus strand of NC_086449.1, from coordinate 563,616,434 downwards.
GGCTGTAAAACACATGACCCTCCGAATTATTTATTTTGAGAGGCGTGCTACTCTTCCTGACATAGAAATGGGGGTCAGGCGGTTTGCCAAGAAGTGGGAGAGGTACATTGATACTTTAGATCCGGACATACAATCTTTCATCTATAAATTATTTGAGACCACAAAGTGGTACCTATATAGACAAATCGATAGGGCCTATTGATAACTTAGGCCTATGTTCTGTTCCTTTGAGACCTCCTGTTCCTTGCCTAGGAAATGTAATCATACTAATCTTAATACCCCACGCTGTATGTTTAGTCCGAAGCCAATTAGATACTGAACCTTCTCTTTGGTTAGAATGGCTAACCATGCCGGAAATGCCTTTTTATTATTCTTAATTAAGATGTCTTTGGCCGTTACTCATTCAGGAACTGATGATACTTGTATTGTCTTCCCCATTTGTTCCCCCCCCCCCCCCACCACCCTCCTCCTGTCTGACTTCTTCATTGACCTCTCTGGTATATTGATGTTCTGTGAACTCTCAGGTAAAACTAGGTGCTTGACCCTGGGTATATGATAATTTCGTATGCTGAGACGCAAACGGGTACTGTTTTCATCATTTCTTAGACCTCATGTAGATTAAGATTGTCCATCCTTTGCCTTTACCCAAGCCCACAGCTACCGACCATATATGTATTTGTTGATTTCACTGATGTGATTTAAAAGCACTTTACGTTGGAACACTGTAATTATACCGGTTTCTCTCCGGTCTTTGGTTTGTCTGTACCATGAAGGTCTTCCCTGTTTATTGTATTTCTATATAAAAATCTAATAAAAATTGTTGAATTAAAAAAAAAAAATACACTCCCAGATGGAGGCGGCTTAGCGTTTGCACTGCTGCTAAAAGCAGCTAGCGAGCGAACAACTCAGAATGAGGGCCTATATTCATTACTACATGGTAGTGAATGGACGGCATCGGGGCACACTACTGGAACCTATATTGAGTGCCAGCCTTTTTGCATAAGACATCTGCATTTTATTTACAAATATTTAGCAGTTTTCGTTAGCCTGTTGTACTGGATGACAGCAGTGTGTGGTCAAGAATTTGTGTTTCTTTACAGAACTAGCCCACCACTGACATCAACCAGATTAAGGGCAACATAGGCCTAAACCTATTGCAAGCAGCACCGGGTTATCAGAGAGAGTGTGTCCAGCATCATGGATGGCGTGGCTAGTGCCTCCCTCCAACCACCTCCCTCTCCTATTCCCCTACATCATGCACATGCCACTGTCAGTAGGCAGTCTGGCCACGCCCTACCCATTCACACACAACTCAAGAGGGATGAAGTTAGGTTGCCGGAAGTCGGGATTCCGGCGGGTTAGGATACCAATACCGGAATCCCGGCTAACAGGGGCTATTCCCACGCGTGGTTGTCCATGACACCCATAGAGTGGGAATAGAACCTGTGGAAAGCATAGTGAGCCACTGAGCCCGCAAGGGGACTTTTTGCGCTCGCCATACTGCCAGCATACTGGTGGGAGGCATGCCGTTTTGGTATACTTACGGCCGGCATCCTGGCCGCTGGTATATCATACTGAACCCACTCAAGATGGAGTATAGTACGTTAGATCAAAAATACTCTGTAGTTACTGGTAATTTTGTATTGACAGTAGTGAAACGTGTCCAAGTGCTGCACCTAGGTATGTGCCTCATGTCCCTAATGGAAAATCACCAGTACATTTTACATAGGTATGCTCCATCCCTTCCACCATGGGATAGAAACATACACTATACACTATAGCATTCTAAGCGGAATTGTGTCCATCATATTTTTTATGATGTAACCATGATGTTTCATGATGTAGCCAAGCAGTATCCGATCTTCAGACATCAGCAGCGCAATATAGTCAAGATCAGATAGGAGAGATTGGCACAGGCTACCATTGAAAGTGATTCCCTGCCCGCAGAGTAGGTTGATCATACCTCTACCAGCATTGTCACTTGAAGGGACTATCTATTCCAACCAATATAGGAGTGTGACAGTGTTCTCTCTCTCTCTCAGGGCACTACAATGTGTAGTTATGGTACAATATTACAAAAAAGACTAGCGCTGAATATATTAGTCACACCAATATGGTTAAATAAAACCAGGACTCAGCAAATAAATTAAAATATACTTTTATAAAAAAGTATTTATATTATAATATTAATATATAACAATATGAATGTTTGACTAAGAAATAAACAACTTTGAAATCACATGTAAATGAAAAATAAATAATAAGAATTAAAATGTAAATGAAGATATGTGGCCCATTTAAGGATACAATTTAGATACAGTAAAATAATGGTGTGGGGCCATAGACCTCCAATCTGCAAATGCCTTGATGATATTGGGTATACCAGTTAATGGAACTACAAATCGCCAGCACAATAGATGTAAGTGTAGTCGCTCAAGTGAGATATATGCCTATGTGTTTAGGCACTGCAACTGGGCTAGTCACTTATATGGTCTACAAGACCTGCCGCTTAGCACTGCGGCTATCTTCCCATCCAGGTGACGATGTCGCCACCGCTGCTGTAGAGAACATGCTCTGTGTCTTAAGTTGTCTAAGCCACTGTAGAAGAGGCGTCTGCTTTATCCTGTCACTCCAATAGTCAATAGTTAATATTAGACCATATGACAAGAGGAGACAAACATCAGGTAGTTCTTCTGTTCACCAAGCAGGAAGGTAGTATAAGGGTGGTCACCGCTACCAGGTAAGTCCACTGACGCGTTTCATCAACATAACTGGGTTTTATCAAAGAGATTTGACCACCAAATAACTGACCTAAGGGTGACAAGTAGGCACAATTTACTTAATTATTTTTTTACATTTCCTAATAAAAAACTTTAATCCTAAGAGTGCCATGAAAAAATGCTGATACTCTAGGGCGCAGTGATTTAAGAAAGTTTGGTAACCACTGCAGTATTTCCACAATACAGCAGGTTCTACAGAACCAGCCTGGAACGTGTCAGGGCTAATGTAGGTGGTGTGTTGAATGGAAAGGCACACACCTGCATAAATATATACTGGTAGCAGTGGAATCAGCAGTGTAAGAAACTAGTGAGTTGTTTCAATTACATGAGTGTGAGGCTAAGCCGTTTATCATAGTAATACTAACACTTAAGAAAAGCGTAATTACTTAGAGACCAGACACTTGCTTCTATTCTCTGAACTAGACTGACACAAAGCTAATTGCTGATTTACTTCTGTGGTTCGGGGGAATATTTGTCAACTAAGTGTAAAGCTACTAACATATGAGCCCTAGAGTCCTGTTCAGTAAGTAATGTCTGATATGCTTGAAGGATAATGATGTGGTACATTAATACATTTACCACTTTGATCACACAGTTCCATGCATTGTATAATACTAACTTTAAGCTTGGGCTTTACTTAACAGACTAAAGACAAAATTAAGATTCATGTCGCTTTAAAACTTTCCATTGAGGTTCGGTAGCCCAGTGGAAATTCACAGTGGCCTTTAAAATGTGCCTCTTGGCAGATATAAACTAACAAGATAGAGATTTCTCAGTGTGGCCATGCAAGAAATGAAGCCTGCCTTTGGCATCAGCATTCAGTAAACACGGTCCTGAACAGAGAGGATGTTGTTTACTGTTTTGCAAAGCGCACCTCTCATTCTAATAAATACATATTCATGTTCACACCAGGTTCTGGATGTATTATTATACTCTATCTGCTACATTTATCGTCATATTAGCATTGCAGGAGACGGAGCTACTCATATGCAAAATGTAACCCATATATACCTTTATTTCCCTTTCTTTTGTAAAAGACCTAATTTATCTTTGGGACTTTATATCCAGGTCTAGGATCACAATAGGTATATTCCTAAACTTGGGGCCCCAATGCAGTCTGCATTGGGGTCCCAAGTCCAGGGGTATTGGAATGGTGTGCATGATGCACTGGGCACCTTAGTCTGGCCTGTCTGTGATTTGCTCCTCCCAGACCCGCACTTTCCCACCTATGTCTGCCCCTTACCACCTACTTTCCCTCTATTCTACTGTTCTCTCCACAACCCTGCACATTGGACTGTCCCCCATAGATTTTAGTGATAGGTATGTATCTTTCGGATAAATTATGTAGGAGTATTAGGAGTCGATTCTGAGTTGCACGCTGCTGTGACCGCTTTGTCGTCTTTTGTACTAGTCACGCCAGCGACTGTATGCTAATGCTAGTATCAGCCAGTCCCAGGTGTACAAGAGTGCGTCTGAATGTATAAGGCCCACTTTAAACATCTTCGGACCAAGCAGTCGCATACAGCAGCCGGCAGTGGGTGTCTTTTTACACAAATGCCTCCTGAGGCTTTTGCATATTAGCGTCCATTTCTGAATCAGCCCCAAAGTCTTGTCTGAATAAACTACCGTAATTTCAGGTTTCAGAATTCTTGAATATACTATTTATCTTCACATTCAGCTCTGCAGGATGGTAATGCATGATACCCATGTGTGCATTTCTCCTGCTGTGTTAGACCTTTAAAAAAAATAATAAATCAATACACTTAACTTCTCAAAGTCAGTTGAAAATGTTAGGAGAGAATGATCTAATTTGACAAACACCTTTTCTGCCTTTTTTTGTGCAACAAAATGTACATAGAAATAAGTAACAACACATTCCACAAATAGCAATAACCAACGTTAACATAAAGGACAATGGGGGTCATTCAGAACTGATCGCATGCTAGGATTTTTTGCTGCGCTGCGATAAGGTCAGAACTGGGCATGCGTATGCACCGCAATGCGCAGGTGCATCACACGGGTATAAAGCGGAATGTTGCTGTGCGATGGATTGTACGAAGAATCCATTCGCACAGCCGATCGCAAGGAGACTGACAGGAAGAGGGCGTTTGTGGGTGTCAACTGACCGTTTTCTGGGAGTGTTTGGAAAAACGCAGGCGTGTCCAAACGTTTGCAGGGCGGGTGTCTGATGTCAATTCCGGCCCCGGACGGGCTAAAGTGGTCGCAGCGGCTGAGTAAGTCCTGGGCTACTCAGAAACTGCATAAAAACTTTTTTGGACCGCTCGGCTGCACATGTGTTTGCACACTTGCAAAGCAAAAATATGGGCGGCGACTAGCTGCTCGCAGCAGTGCAAAAAAACCCTAGCGAGCGATAAGGTCTGAGTTAGGTCCCATGTCATAAATACAACAGGGAAGGCGTCGGGCCTTAAGATATAGATGGGAGAGGGAAAGGGAGGAAAGAAAGGAAGGGGAGGAAAGAAAGGAAAGGGAGGAAATGAAGGGAAGGGAAGGAAAGAAATGGTAATGTTTAAGACCACACTCTGCAGCAGGGGGAGCAGGGATTGACTAGAGCGAGCACTGGCCATGAACGGGCTTAGGGTCTAATTCAGATCTGATCGCAACAGCAAACTTTTTCTCTAATGGTCAAAACCATGTGCACTGAATGGTGGGAGGGAAGATATAACATTGTTAAGGAATCTTATATTATATTTTTATATTGATTTTTATATCGGGGTGCCAATTATTGAAAAGGGGTCTCTTCAATAATAATACGTGTATATTTTATAATATACGTTTATCATATATATCTGCAAATATATTATGTCAGGCTTGCCAATTAGGTAGCTGATACATATGCAGTTCTCATACATATGAATTATTAAATTATGATTCCAAAGTGAGTTCAAACATGGAATTCACAGCTCCTACTACCTGATTGTTTATTTACAGGCAAAATCAAATCATACAGAATATAATATACACAGTAGTGATATATATACTAATAATATTTATGCTTCCTTAATTATAGAACAAAAAACATAACAAAACACAGTTTTACAAACTTAGACAATTACTAACATAAAGTGTATACTTGCAAGCATATTGGCCCTCATTCCGAGTTGTTCGCTCGGTATTTTTCATCGCATCGCAGTGAAAATCCGCTTAGTACGCATGCGCAATGTTCGCACTGCGACTGCGCCAAGTAACTTTACTATGAAGAAAGTAATTTTACTCACGGCTTTTTCATCGCTCCGGCGATCGTAATGTGATTGACAGGAAATGGGTGTTACTGGGCGGAAACACGGCGTTTCAGGGGCGTGTGGCTGAAAACGCTACCGTTTCCGGAAAAAACGCAGGAGTGGCCGGGGAAACGGTGGGAGTGTCTGGGCGAACGCTGGGTGTGTTTGTGACGTCAACCAGGAACGACAAGCACTGAACTGTTCGCACAGGCAGAGTAAGTCTGAAGCTACTCTGAAACTGCTAAGTAGTTAGTAATCGCAATATTGCGAATACATCGGTCGCAATTTTAAGAAGCTAAGATTCACTCCCAGTAGGCGGCGGCTTAGCGTGTGTAACTCTGCTAAATTCGCCTTGCGACCGATCAACTCGGAATGAGGGCCATAGTTTCCATCCTAGAAATCCTTTTCTCTGTCTGACCATGTCTCCCTCCTGCACTTAGCTTCTTCTCTTTGCATCTTTCTCTGTCCTTCTGAGCTACTTCATCTCCTGATTTCAACTCCAACTCCTACCTCACTTCTCTCTCACTGAACTTATGTGTATATATATATATATATATATATATATATATATACACACACCTATAACTTAACCATTTCAAACTGACATATTCCTTTTGGTTCCCCTGTAACTGATAACTGCCAGATTCCAAAGTGTCGTAAAACATGTCCAGTTGTTCTGCCTCAAGGTGGCAGACAGGACATCTAGTCTGGGATCATAAAATTTGCTACTTCCTTATACATCAAAGATCTTCCTTTGCTTATTTGAAGTGTAACAATATTTGTTTGCCTCGGTTGTTAGCATCAACAATTGGGACTTGTTGGTACAGTAGAAGATCAACAGATCTTGTGTTGTCATTGTCTCTGGCCTGCAGTATAACTGAGCAATAGATAGTTTATAATTGCCAAAGTGCTGTATTGCAAATCCTGATTCTGATCTAAATGTACACCTGTGGATTCCAGTGTCCATTGAATTGTAAAAACATTCTTTGTTATACTTTGACCTCTCTAGCCTAATTTATGGCTTGAGCAAAATAAATCTGTTCCCTACACAATGTCTCACAATCTTGCAGTAAAACACAAATGTATATCTATATACATACATATACAACATTATTTCATAAATCATCTAAACATTTACCTCATGCATTCAAATCTATTCCTTACTATAAAATATATCCACTATACTATTCACTATGGTTAAAATCACCTTTCTCATACGTCCTAGAGGATGCTGGGGATGACATCAATACCATGGGGTATAGGCGGGATCTGCAGGAGACATGGGCACTCTTAAGACTTTTCATTGGGTGTGAACTGGCTCCTCCCTCTATGCCCCTCCTCCAGATCTCAGTTTTAGAAATGTGCCCAGGCAATCTGGATGCACTCTGAGGAGCTCTACTGAGTTTCTCTGAAAAGACTTATGTTAGGTTTTTTATTTTCAGGGAGAACTGCTGGCAACAGGCTCCCTGCTTCGTGGGACAGAGGGGGCAGAAGCAGAACCAACTTCCTAAAAAGTTTCATGGCTCTGCTTCTGGCTGACAGGACACCATTAGCTCTTGAAGGGTACTGAACGCTAGCCGTGTCTAGATGCTCACTCCCACAGCACGCCGTCACCCCCCTCGCAGAGCCAGAAGTCAGAAGACAGGTGAGTATAAGAAGAACGATCTTCTATCAAGTAAGGGATGGCTGAGGTACGGCACGGCTGGCGGGAGTGCAGCGCGCCATTGCTGCCCACACACACAGGCACTACAGGGTGCAGGGCGCCGGGGGGGGGGGGGGGCGCCCTGGGCAGCAAAAACATACCTCAAAGGGGGCATAAGATGCCACTGGCACAGCCCTACCCCCTCCAGTATAAATATCATAATGTGTACTGAGTGTAAGGATGCACCATTGCGGGAGCGGAGCTTCTTCCTCAGGCAGCCAGCACACTGCTCAGCGCCATTTTCTCTCTCTCCTCAGGCTGCAGAGAACACGCTGGTCCTCTCCTCCTTCTGACAAGTACAGAGCGCTATTAAGGGGGGGCACAAAGCGATTGTGGTGCATTTAATAATGTGAATTACTGTTTAAAAGTGCTATTTGGCTGTGGGCATTCTGTGTTTACAGGCATAGCATACTGGCGCTGGGATTGTGAACTGGCTGCTCCTATACTGTGTCCATCTGACAGATTTTACTGTGGGTCTGTCCTCAAATAAGTCCCAGTGTGTCTGTGAGTGTGCTGTACACGTGTAAGGCATGTCTGAGGCAGGGAGTTCCTCCCCGGAGGAAGCCATTTTAGGGACACAGACTTGTAATGGGGTGACGCTGCCGGCACACCAAGAGCCTGCATGGGTGAAAGAGCTACGTGACAGTATGCATCTGATTAACCAAAGATTAGATAAGTCTGAATCTAAGGCTACATGCTGGAGGAAATCTGTGGAAGATGTGATTTTTCAGGATGCTGTTATTGCTTATGCAGACGGCCCCTCTGGGTCACATAAGAGACCATTTGCGAATGTTGTAAACACTGATACCGACACAGACTCTGATTCTTGTGTCGACGATAGTGACTCCAGAGAGATAGATCATAAATTGGCGAAAAGTATACAATATATGATTGTAGCTATAAGGGACTTGTTGGAGGTTACAGAAACCACTACTGTACCTCAGGAGAAGGCTTATTTTTTATAAGGAAAAGAAATCCAAAGTCACGTTCCCTCCTTCACACGAACTAAATGCTCTCTTTGAAGGGATGTGGGTGAATACTGATAAGAAATTTCGTATTCCCAAAAGGACTCAGATAGCTTATCCTTTCCTGGCTGAGGACAGAAAAAAATGCGAATCACCCCCTGTGTTAGACAGTGCACTTTCCACAGAAATGACGAATGCGGATGCACATAAGGCGCTTCATTATGACACACACTGACTGTGGCGGACTCATTATCTATTTTGGGACTTTGACAATATATGTAATGGATTGGATTGGGGGATTTGTTTGGTTGAATGTATATAGGAATCCAGCGTTAGTTGATCCATGTCTAGTGTTAGGAATAATTTGTATCATTATCCTGGGGGTATAAATTGCCCGCCAGACACACACCATCCTTATGCTCTGAGGAAGATACTTGGTATCGAAACGCGTTGGAAAGGAAGGTGTACCAGACAGAGGGACCCCCTACCTAAGGATTCGGAGGTTAAAATCCAGGGACGCCTGTATATTCTCTCCATCCATGCTTTATTGTCTACTATTTCAAGTGGACCACACCATCTGGTAGGAGGCCCAGCTTCTGTATTCTGGCTTATGTTTTATTGATATTTTATCGTGTGGGTTCAAGTCATTGTCCCACTTATAATAAATTATCCTAAAGGTTTTATACTATGGAGATTGTTTCTTTTTGATTTTATGTTGGCGAAAGAGAACCCATTATAAGGAGTCTATCCTAAAGGAGATTCTATTGGTCTGGACGGTGCCATCCGCTCCCTAAAAGCTGTATTTGTCTACGTAAAGTAGACCACCGGAAGGGGTACGGATAACTATTTAAAAAGAACATTGGCCCTCATTCCGAGTTGTTCGCTCGTTCTTTTTCATCGCATCGCAGTGAAAATCCGCTTAGTACGCATGCGCAATGTTCGCACTGCGACTGCGCCAAGTAACTTTACTATGAAGAAAGTATTTTTACTCACGGCTTTTTCTTCGCTCCGGCGATCGTAATGTGATTGACAGGAAATGGGTGTTACTGGGCGGAAACACAGCGTTTCAGGGGCGTGTGGCTGAAAACGCTACCGTTTCCGGAAAAAACGCAGGAGTGGCCGGGGAAACGGTGGGAGTGCCTGGGCGAACGCTGGGTGTGTTTGTGACGTCAACCAGGAACGACAAGCACTGAACTGATCGCACAGGCAGAGTAAGTCTGGAGCTACTCTGAAACTGCTAAGTAGTTAGTAATCGCAATATTGCGAATACATCGGTCGCAATTTTAAGAAGCTAAGATTCACTCCCAGTAGGCGGCGGCTTAGCGTGTGTAACTCTGCTAAATTCGCCTTGCGACCGATCAACTCGGAATGAGGGCCATTATTGTCCGTGTCCATACAATATTATACTATGTCCAAATGTTTTTATTTTGAGGTTGTGAAGACTACTGACTATTGAAAGAAAGAGATACAGTCGATACTTATACAGAAGAATCTGAGCGCTTTTTGTGTGGTGGTATCTTTTTTTCCATATTGCATTTGTTTAGGGTGGGGGTGACACTCTTTTCCATTTCACACAATAGCAGCCATTTTTTGCGCAGTGGTGAGGCTTCATTTTGTTTAGAAAATTTGTAGTGCACTTTCCAGGTTGACAAAGAAGGTAATTCTCCCTGCACCTGGCACGGCTTCACTTAAGGAGCCAATAAACTAGGGTTCAAGGAAAATCTTAGTGCGCAGAGAATTGTCACACGCCAGGCGCAGCGGCCACCGTACTTACCCCTGCGTGGCTGCTGGTCCGTTTGGCGGTCCCCACCTCCGGCGGTCCTCGGGTCCCGGCGTCTGGCTGGCGCTGCTCCCGGCGGTTCCCCGGAGCATGGGCGCCGCCATGACAGCCGGCGTCACGTGGGCGGGGAGCAGGTGATGTCACTAACCTGCTTCACCAATCCAGTAGAGGCGGGTGATTCAAAACCAGACGCTGGGCAGAGCCTCGGCGCCTGAGTATCGTCTCTTTTCTGAAGTGGATGCCAGAGCTCCCGTACGCAGTGTGTTCCCCAGCAGCTATACTCCAGTGCTTCAGTGCTTCTAGCATTCAGGGTGCCTTCCTGCAGCACAGTCTCCAGTGATCCGAGCAACCAGTGTGTTCCTCTGCAGTGCAGTTGCCAGCGCTCCCTGGATTCAGCATGGCCTGCGGACCGAACCAACTCTAGTGTTTCCAGCTTTCAGTGTCATTCACCATCGCTCACAAGTTCTTCATTCATCAGTGTCTTTAAACATCGCTCACAAATTCTTCAGTGTCATTCACCATCGCTCACAAGTTCTTCATTCATCAGTGTCTTTAAACATCGCTCACAAATTCTTCAGTGTCATTCACCATCGCTCACAAGTTCTTCATTCATCAGTGTCTTTAAACATCGCTCACAAATTCTTCAGTGTCATTCACCATCGCTCACAAGTTCTTCATTCATCAGTGTCTTTAAACGTCGCTCACAAATTCTTCAGTGTCATTCACTATCGCTCACAAGTTCTTCATTCATCAATGTCTTTAAACATCGCTCACAAATTCTTCAGTGTCTTTCATCATCGCTCACAAGTTCTTCATTGATCAGTGTCTTCAAAACATCGCTCACAAATTCTTCAGTGTCTTTCATCATCGCTCACAAGTTCTTCATTCATCAGTGTCTTTAAACATCGCTCACAAATTCTTCAGTGTCATTCACCATCGCTCACAAGTTCTTCATTCATCAGTGTCTTTAAACATCGCTCACAAATTCTTTAGTGTCATTCACCATTGCTCACAAGTTCTTCATTCATCAGTGTCTTTAAACGTTGCTCACAAATTCTTCAGTGTCTTTCACCATCGCTCACAAGTTCTTCATTCATCAGTGTCTTTAAACATCGCTCACAAATTCTTCAGTGTCTTTCATCATCGCTCACAAGTTCTTCATTCATCAGTGTCTTCAAAACATTGCTCACAAATTCTTCAGTGTCTTTCATCATCGCTCACAAGTTCTTCATTCATCAGTGTCTTTGAACATCGCTCACAAATTCTTCAGTGTCTTTCACCATCGCTCACAAGTTCTTCATTCATCAGTGTCTTTGAACATCGCTCACAAATTCTTCAGTGTCTTTCATCATCGCTCACAAGTTCTTCATTCATCAGTGTCTTTGAACATCGCTCACAAATTCTTCAGTGTCTTTCACCAGCGCTCACAAGTTCTTCATTGATCAGTGCCTTTAAACATTTCTCACAAATTCTCCAGTAGCCTTTGACATTGCCCACAAGTTTACTTTCTTTCATGTGTCGCTGTATTGCTCCCTGCCCATAATAAAGTTCCTCAGCATTTTTTCATCAATCCTAACTATCAGAGTCTTGTATGAGGAAAACCTATATCTGACCATCTCTGCCACGACCCAGCTGTGGTTCCTCTTCCCGACCATCGGAAGAACCCCCGAGTCCACAACATACCCAACCCAGGTCAGTGACAGTATACTCCGGCCCCATGGACCCGGGGGATCGGAACCCAGAGGCAAGCGCCATCCAGGACCTGGTTTCCCGAGTTCAAAGTCAGGAGGCGGCACAGAGCCAAGTGATGCAGTATCTCCAGGAGTTATCCGGCCGGCTGGATCAAATTCAGGCTTCTCTGGCTTCAGTAGTTCCGGCTCCAGCTCCAGTACCCGCTCCTGTGGTTGTCCCTAGTAATGCTCAATCCCTGTCTGGAACCAGGTCACGCCTTCAGCTTCCCACTCCTTCTCGCTAAAATGGGAATCCAAAGAATTACCGTGGTTTTCTCAACCAATGCGAGGTACATTTTGAACTTCTCTCACACAAGTTCCCCACAGATCGGTCCAAGGTGGCGTACATTATTTCCTTGCTTGAAGGTTCAGCGTTGGATTGGGTGTCTCCGTTATGGGAGCGGTCTGACCCGTTGGTTTCCAGTTACACCAATTTCATCATGTCATTCCGAAGGATCTTCGATGAGCCCGGCAGAACGACCGTTGCTTCTTCGGACTTGCTCCGAGTCCGACAAGGCTCCCGTTCAGTGCGACAGTATGTGATTCATTTCCAAACCATAGCCTCAGAACTGCGCTGGAATAATGATGCTCTCCGGGCCGCTTTCTGGAATGGGCTCTCCGACCGTCTAAAAGACGAACTGATCACTAGGGATCTGCCAGATTCCTTAGAACAGTTGATATCACTCTGTGTAAAGGTGGATCTTCGTATGCAGGAACGAGGTGGCGAACGTAGTCGGTCAGAACGATCCAGATTCCGGTCTCTCCCGTCTAAGAAAACGGTCACCCCAAGTCCAGACGAACCTATGCAAATTAATCGATCTCGGCTATCCCCGGAAGAACGACAGCGCCGTCGTGAGGGTAGACTCTGCCTCTACTGTGGAGCTGCGGATCACTTTCTCAAGTTTTGTAAGTCCCGTCCGGGAAACGGGCAGTCCTAGCTTGTTCTGGAGGAGTCGAGTTAGGGGTTACATCTAAACCTTCTCCGACAGTGGACTGTTTACTCTCCGTGTCTCTGTTTTCTGGGTCTATAGCCAAACCTGTTAAGACTCTGCTGGACTCCGGGGCTGCAGGGAATTTTGTTTCTTTTTCTTGTGTCCAAAAACTGGGTTTACAGTTACAGTCCGTCGAACGACCTATTACGTTGACTGCTATCAATGGTACCCAAATTTCTAATGGTCTTATTTCAAGTCGCACAATGCCAATCAAGCTGCAGGTTGGAGCTCTGCATCAAGAACATCTGGAGTTCCTAGTGATTCGGGAGATGCCTCACGATCTGGTTCTTGGTCTTCCTTGGCTTAAGGTACACAACCCTCACGTCGACTGGAAGTCGTCACAAATAGTATCCTGGAGTTCATTTTGTCATTCTAATTGTCTCACTCCTGTCTACCCGATTCGTGTATCTTCCAAGTCGGATGAGGAGCTCATTCCGGAGGCCTATCGGGAGTTCACAGACGTGTTTTCGGAACAGGCGGCCGATCAGTTACCACCCCATAGACCCTGGGACTGTCCCATTGAGCTCATCCCAGGGAAAATGCCACCCCGGGGACGCACTTATCCCTTATCATTACCCGAGACCCAAGCCATGTCGGACTATATCAAGTCTAATCTGCAGAAAAGATTCATTTGCCCCTCTACCTCCCCGGCGGGAGCAGGCTTCTTTTTTGTGAAGTAGAAGGACGGAGGGTTGAGACCATGTTATACCTAAGTGTAGTGGTATACTTGGATGACATTCTGATATTTTCTAAGAATCTCACAGAGCACAGAGTTCAGGTCAAGGAGGTACTTCTTCGTCTTCGAAGGAATCATCTCTACGGCAAGATCTCCAAATGTACCTTTGAGGTTCCTTCAATTCCATTTCTTGGTTACGTCATCTCAGGTACGGAGCTTCGCATGGATCCGGAAAAACTTACTGCTATTCGGGACTGGACTCCGCCTCTTTCCTTGAAAGCGGTACAAAGATTTCTGGGTTTTGCGAATTACTACCGGAAATTCATAAAGGGATTCTCTACCATTGTGGCACCTATTACTGCCCTAACCAAAAAGAGGTCTGACCCAAGTCACTGGTCTTCTGAAGCTGTAGCAGCATTCGCCCGGTTGAAAGCAGCCTTTATGTCCGCTCCGGTACTCCAGCAACCACATTTTTCAAAACCATTCTTCTTGGAGGTCGATGCTTCCTCAGTAGGCATCGGTGCCATGCTTTCACAGTACTCCTCTGACGGGAAGTTACACCCATGTGGTTTCCATTCTCGCAAGTTCTCTCCTGCTGATTGAAACTACACCATCAGAGATCAGGAACTCTTGGCAATAAAATCTGCCCTGGAAGAATGGAGATATCTATTGGAAGGTGCTAAACACCTAATTACGATTTACACCGATCACAAGAACTTGCTGTATCTCAAGACAGCCCAGTGCTTGAATCCCCGTCAAGCTAGATGGGCGCTCTTCTTCACTCGATTCTCGTTCGTCATTAAGTACCGGGCCGGGACTTTTAACACTAAGGCTGATGCTCTCTCTCGCTCCTTGACGGCTTTGGATGAGGAGAATTCCGTTGGAAAGGCTTTGATTCTCAGTCCAGTTTCTATTTCGGCAGCTCCCACCGCTTTGGGTCCTCCTCCTGGGAGAATGTCTGTACCAGCTAAATTTCGACCGAAGTTGCTGCAGTGGGCTCATACCTCCAAGTTTTCCGGTCATCCTGGAGTTCAAAAAATGTGGGAGTTTCTACGAAGGTCATACTGGTGGGACACTATGAAGAAGGACATACAAGATTATGTCAACTCATGTCCTCAACACAAAATTCTTCGTCTGCCTCCTGCATGGTTGCTTCATCCACTGTCCATTCCTAAGAGGCCTTGGACCCATATTTCTATGGACTTTGTCACCGAATTGCCCCTCTCCAAGGGTCACAATACCGCTTGGGTGATTATTGACCGCTTTTCTAAGATGGCACATTTTGTTCCTTTGACCGGGTTACCGTCAGCTCCCAAATTGGCTTTATTATTTATCTGTGAACACTTCCGCCTGCATGGGTTACCTCAGGAAATAGTCTCTGATCGGGGGGTGCAGTTCACTGCAAGATTCTGGAGGGCCCTCTGTTCAGCCTTACAAATAAAACTTAAGTTTTCATCTGCCTACCATCCTCAGACCAATGGGCAAACTGAACGCGTCAATCAAGATTTAGAGACTTTTCTCCGCATTTATCTCTCTCCTTCGCAAGATGATTGGGTGGAACTGTTGCCCTGGGCCGAGTTTGCCCATAATCATTTGTACCACTCTTCCACTGGTGAGTCCCCATTCTTCAATAATTATGGATTCCATCCTCAAGTTCCAAAATTACCCGTCTGTCCTCCGGAAGATGTTCCTGCTGCAGCCTCTACTCTTCGGCACTTCAGTCAAATCTGGAGTAGGGTTCACGTTAACCTCAAGAAAATCTCCGGCCGCTACAAATTCTTTGCGGATAGTAAGCGACGGGCAGCTCCCCAATACACAGTTGGTGATAGAGTATGGCTCTCTACCCGCAATCTCCGTTTAAGAGTGCCCGCTATGAAGTTTGCCCCGAGGTTCATTGGTCCTTATCCCGTGTTGCAAGTGTCACAACTGAAGGCTGGTGCTGACCAGGGGGAAGCCTCAGTTGTAGGGGCTGAGGTATATGTGTACCTGGGAGGCAGTACAGGGTTCTTGGACATGCAGGGAACCTTTAGAACAAATGCCCGAAGGCGTGACCACGACAACAAGGGAAAGTTCAAAGGTTTTATTAAACACAGTTCAGAGGAATACTGATGACTTGGTACTGGTAATAGGAAACACAGTTCAGAGAAATACTTGGGATCGATGACGGAACACCGATGGTTACTTTGGGATCGTTGGTAAGCTTTGAGTGAAGCTGGGGTTCGCAGATAGAAATGCACTATTGTACTTAGAAGCACAGGTGAAGCATGAAGTGATGCTGGGGATTGCTGAAGAAGAAGCTGGGAATGGCTGCTGGGAAACCGGAGTTCAGACACAGGTGAATCAGGGTAGACTGTAGAGGGTTAATCACTGGAGTGTCGGGTTACACTGCAGAGTATAATCACCAGGGAGTCAGGCTGTACTGCAGAGAAAGTCCATGGGAGAACTGCACACTGGAATCACTGAAGACAATTGATGCACTGACATCTTTCCACCCCAGGAACAGGATATTTATACCTGCTGGGAAGCAGGGATTGGCTGGCTGATTAACCAGAGACCAGAGTGCAGCTGCTGTGTAATCAGGCTGAGAGCAGAGTGCAGCTGATTAGGAAAACATGGCTGCGCCCATGGTAGCTTTTGGAGGGAAAGATTGTTTGTTACTTGAATGTGAGCTTTAACCATGAAGCTGCCAGAATCACAGTAAAGAGATTTGAGACAATGAGATGCAGCGTGCTGCACACAGACAGTGCAGATGGAATCCAGGCTTGGAACACTGGGACAGTCTCAGGAGGCATTTGGAAGGTAAATACTGATAAGGAATTACCTAGATCGTGACAGCAAGTTCTGAACCCGGTTGTCTGCAAATTGGGTTTGCCTACCCACTTTCGGGTACCAAATTCCTTCCATGTTTCTCTTCTTCGTCCCCTTATTTTAAATCGGTTCCATTCAGAGTCCCCTAGGCCAACCTCTGTAGAGACTGAAGCCGGAACGGAATTTGAAATCAAAGCTATTCTTGACTCTCGTTATCTTCACAAGAATCTGCAGTACTTGGTAGAATGGAAAGGTTATGGCCCTGAGGAGAGGAGCTGGGTCAAAGCTACTGAAGTTACGGCTCCCCGACTGGTGCGGATCTTCCATTCCAGACATCCAACAAAGCCCGGGAAGTGTCCAGGGGCCACTCCTGGAGGTGGGGGTACTGTCACATGCCAGGGGCAGCGGCCGCCGCGCTTACCCCTGCATGGCTGCTGGTCCGTTTGGCGGTCCCCACCTCCGGTGGTCCTCGGGTCCCAGCGTCTGGCTGGCGCGGCTCCCGGCAGTTCCCCGGAGCGTGGGCGCCGCCATGACAGCCGGCGTCACGTGGGCGGGGAGCAGGTGATGTCACTAACCCGCTTCACCAATCCAGTAAAGGCGGGAGATTCAAAACCAGACGCCGGGCAGAGCCTCGGCGCCTGAGTATCGTCTCTTTTCTGAAGTGGATGCCAGAGCTCCCGTACGCAGTGTGTTCCCCAGCAGCTATAATCCAGTGCTTCTAGCATTTAGGGTGCCTTCCTGCAGCACAGTCTCCAGTGATCCGAGCAACCAGTGTGTTCCTCTGCAGTGCAGTTGCCAGCGCTCCCTGGATTCAGCATGGCCTGCGGACCGAACCAACTCTAGTGTTTCCAGCGTTCAGTGTCATTCACCATCGCTCACAAGTTCTTCGTTCATCAGTGTCTTTAAACATCGCTCACAAATTCTTCAGTGTCATTCACCATCGCTCACAAGTTCTTCATTCATCAGTGTCTTTAAACATCGCTCACAAATTCTTCAGTGTCATTCACCATCGCTCACAAGTTCTTCATTCATCAGTGTCTTTAAACATCGCTCACAATTTCTTCAGTGTCATTCACCATCGCTCACAAGTTCTTCATTCATCAGTGTCTTTAAACGTCGCTCACAAATTCTTCAGTGTCTTTCACCATCGCTCACAAGTTCTTCATTCATCAGTGTCTTTAAACATTGCTTACAAATTCTTCAGTGTCTTTCATCATCGCTCACAAGTTCTTTATTCATCAGTATCTTCAAAACATCGCTCACTAATTCTTCAGTGTCTTTCATCATCGCTCACAAGTTCTTCATTCATCAGTGTCTTTTGAACATCGCTCACAAATTCTTCAGTGTCTTTCACCATCGCTCACAAGTTCTTCATTGATCAGCTGTGGTTCCTCTTCCCGACCATCGGAAGAACCCCCGAGTCCACAACATCCCCAACCCAGGTCAGTGACAAGAATGAGCTGCTGGATGCTCCCCCCTTCCCAGAAGGTTCCCAATTCCTTCACCAAAAGTGCAAAGAAGAATAAAATAACGAAAGGGGGACTTATCCTGCGCTTCACGGTAGAATCACAATTCATACGATTCCAGAGTTATTTGCAAACTCACATGGATACCATAAAAGAGAGAAAAATGTGTACATATAGTGAAGTACAATTTTAATGGAGTACATATGCATAAAAACACAATTTCACAATATTAAAACCAATCCAAGAAATGCATAGCAGCATATGTGGTTAAAAAACAATAGCAGCATGAGATAGGGCTGTAGTAAGGGGTAGTGAAGAATTACCGGATATATAGAACTGTGCAAACAGTTCAAAGCCAGCTTGCGGGTTTGATCAGCTCAGGGGACCCGGGAACCCCTTATGCCACGCTACACTGGAACGGTCAAATCGCCACTGCTTCCCCACTCACAGCCCTGTATCCACCAACGCGTTTCCACCTCTTACAGAGGTCTTTATCAAGGTGCAGAATGATTCAATATGCTGCTGACAAAATACATTTAAGGTTTTCCCGACCAATCCTTACACAGCGTGACCAGCTGGACCCTATACAACTGATCACCTAACCAAGTCCCATGGTCCTTAGCCGCACGCCGTTACTCTGTGTTGCCATGACGACCCCCGTACACTTCCGATTACGGGATCGTCTACTGTTCTCACTTGGAAAGTGGTGATGCTTTTGGCATTGGCATCCGCTTGGTGGGTGTCTGTATTGGGGGCCCTGTCTCACAAGAGCCCTTACCTGACTTTCCATGAAGATATGACAGAGTTGAGAACTTGCCAACATTTTCTTCCAAAGGTGGTTTCATCTTTCCACATAAACCAACCTATTGTTATGCCAATAATTACTGACACATTCAAAGTCTCTAGATGTGGTTAGGGCTTTGAAAATCTATATTGCTAGAACAGCACGAATATGGAAAACAGAGGCCCTGTTTGTCCTGTATGCTCACAACAAGATTGGGTGTCCTGCTTCCAAGCAGACTATTGCACTTTGGATCAGAAATATGATTCAGCAAGCTCATACTACGGCTGGATTGCCGTTACCGAAGTCGGTAAAGGCCCACTCCACTAGGAAAGTGGGCTCATCCTGGGCGGCTGCCCGGGGGGTCTCAGCATTACAACTTTGCCGAGCAGCTACTTGGTCAGGGTCAAACACATTTGCTAAGTTCTACAAGTTTGACGCCTTGGCCGATGAGGACCTCAAGTTCGGTCAATCGGTGCTGCAGGGTCATCCGCACTCTCCCGCCCGTACTGGAGCTTTGGTATAAACCCCATGGTCTTGATGTCGTCCCCAGCATCCTCTAGGACGTATGAGAAAACAGGATTTTGATACCTACCGGTAAATCCTTTTCTCCTTGTCCGTAGACGATGCTGGGCGCCCATCCCAGTGCGTACTTTACCTGCAGTTTTGTTTATTAGAGTTACACATGTTGTGTTATCTTAGTTTCAGCATGTTGCTGCAATTGGTTCATGCCTGTTGGCATGTGTTATGTTGAATGCCATGTGTGCGGCATGGTTGAGGGTGTGAGTTGGTATGTATCTCACCACTAGTATTAAAGTAAGTCCTTTCCTCGAAATGTCCGTCTCCCTGGGCACAGTTTCTATAACTGAGGTCTGGAGGAGGGGCATAGAGGGAGGAGCCAGTTCACACCCAATGAAAAGTCTTAAGAGTGCCCATGTCTCCTGCGGATCCCGTCTATACCCCATGGTCTTGATGTCGTCCCCAGCATCCTCTACGGACTAGGAGAAAAGGATTTACCGGTAGGTATCAAAATCCTGTTTTCATCATTAATGTTTTAATTGAGACAAGATACCTTATCCTGATAATATTGCTAAATTATATTTTATACAAACAGTTACCTATCTAGCAACAACATGTGCAGAGGTAGTTAGATTTGGGTGGGTTATTTTGTTTCTGTGCAGGGTCAATACTGTCTGCTTTTATTTTTACACTGCAATTTTGATTTCAGTTTGAGCACATCCCACCCAAATCTAACGCTCTCTGCACGTCATATCTGCCCCACCTGCGCTGCACATGGTTTTGCCCATTAGAGAAAAAGTTTGCTGTTGCGATCAGGTCTGAATTAGGCCCTTAGGTGGGAATTAATGCTGGGGTGAGTTTCCAATTAGATAGCTGATAATGGGGCTGATTCAGCAAGGATCGCAAAAGAAAAATCTTTCTCTAATGGGCAAAACCATGTTGCACTGCAGCAGAGGTCTCTGATGGGGGCGGGACCTTCCTGGCATTAGTCCCTGCCCCCTAAATAACCGCAAATCGCTGCACTTGGAGCCAGCAGGTAGCCCCCCTGCTGTATCCTCCCTCCTATCTCTCGTCTGGTTGGAAAGCTCTGTCGGTAGCTCATGAAACCTGATACTCCTATCTCTCTGCCTGCGCTGCATACTTTCCTGCTTGCATTGTGGCTGTCTGGTTCTTCTGCTGCATAAGAGGGAAAGCTTGTGATATCAGTGTGCTCTGGCCGGGGGGCCCCCTGACAAAGAGGACCCTGGGTACTGTACACCCCATGCACCCCCTTAATCTGGCTATGGTCACAGCACAGAGTTTCATAAATATTATTATTATTATTATTATTATTATTATTATTATTATGTTTATTAACAGTTTCTTATATAGCACAGTAAATTCTTTACAACTGGAAACAACAGAGACAAAACAAAACGGGGTAATAACAGATGTAGGAAGGCCTTGCTTTACCTCATAGAGGTAGGAAGGCCCTGCTAGCCAATGGGAGCCTGGGGGTGGAACTTAGCAAGAGAGTGGAGGGGCGTCATGCTGAATGCTGAGTCCCGTGTTCAGTGGCTGCTGTAAGACCACACACAGCGCTGCTGATTCCCAGAGACCTGCATCCAGCACATATGTTACATACATCCCTGCAGTGGCGGAACTAGCGAGCGGTGGGCCTAGGTGCGGCAAAATGCTTTGCCCCCCCCCCCCCCCCCCATCCCATCCAAGTCCACCCCCTCACCCCTGGAGAGGATCTGGTGAGGGGGACATGCTCAGGGCCAGAGAAATGGATACCTAGCAACAGTGCCGTAACTAGACATTTTAGCACTGTGTGCAAGAAACGGCAGCGGAGCCCCACCCTTGCATGCAAAACAGGGGCAGTGCACGCCATAGGCACGCGCAAAAATGCATAGTGGTGTGGCTTCGTGGGGAAGGGGTGTGGCCACAAAATAATACCAATTCATAAAACTGTGCACAGTAGTCTCCATTATTCAAATTACGCCGCACAGTAGCACCACTACACCAGGTAGAGACCCTTTTACACCTTACAGCGGACAGATTCCTCTTTTTACACATTACGGCAGACAGCGTCCCCTTTTTACACATTACGGCAGACAGCGTCCCCCTTTTTACACATTACGGTAGACAGCATGCACTTTTTACACATAACGGCAGACAGCGTCCCCTTTTTACACATAACGGCAGACAGCGTGCCCTTGTTACACATAGCGGCAGACAGCGTACACTTTTTACACATAATGGCAGACAGCGTGTCCTTGTTAAACATAGCGGCAGACAGCGTACACTTTTTACACATAACGGCAGACAGCGTCCCCCTTTTTACACATTACGGCAGACAGTGTCCCCTTTTTACACATTACGGCAGACAGCGTACACTTTTTACACATAACGGCAGACAGCGTCCCCTTTTTACACATTACGGCAGACAGCGTGCACTTTTTACACATAACGGCAGACAGCGTCCCCTTTTTACACATTACGGCAGACAGCGTGCCCTTGTTACACATTACGGCAGACAGCGTCCCCCTTTTTACACATTACGGCAGGCAGATTCCCCCTTTTTACACATTGCGGCAGGCAGATTCCCCCTTTTTACACATTGCGGCAGGCAGATTCCCCATTTTTACACATAGCGGCAGGCAGATTCCCCATTTTTACATTGCGGCAGGCAGATTCCCCATTTTTACACATTGCGGCAGGCAGATTCCCCATTTTTACACATTGCAGCAGGCAGATTCCCCATTTTTACACATTGCGGCAGGCAGATTCCCCCTTTTTACACATTGCGGCAGGCAGATTCCCCATTTTTACACATAGCGGCAGGCAGATTCCCCATTTTTACACATTGCGGCAGGCAGATTCCCCATTTTTACACATAGCGGCAGGCAGATTCCCCATTTTTACACATAGCGGCAGGCAGTCCCGAAAGAAAGAAAGAAAGAAAGAAAGAAAGAAAGAAAGAAAGAAAGAAAGAAAGAGAAAGAAAGAAAGAAAGAAGAATTATACTTACCCTCTCTGCTGGCTCAGGCTCCTCGGTGCAGCTTGACGATTCCCGGGCAGTAGAGAAGGAGGAGGAGGGAGGTGGAGGAGGGAGCCGCAGCAGCGCTGTGTTATTGGTGGAGGCGCTGCTGCTGCTGCCCCTCTACTTCTCTATAGGCTGTTCTCGGAAGACAGCCTATAGTGAAGCAGAGGGGCAGCAGCAGCAGCGCCTCCACCAGTAACAAAGCGCTGCTGCGGCTCCCTCCTCCACCTCCCTCCTCCTCCTTCCCCCGTACCGCTGCTCCTCTCCTCTCCGGGCGGCTGTGCGCTGCGGGCAGCGGTTGCCCGCAGCACGCAGCGGCATGTAATGAGTCAGTTTGACTCATTACATGCTTTGGGCCCCTGGACAGAGGCGGGCCCCAGTGCAACGCACTGGTTGCACTGGCGGTAGTTCTGCCTCTGCATCCCTGCATGTATGTTTATATGTGCTATCCCGCCCCCTCTGCCTGATGTGTTGTGAGCTGCAGCCGCCACTGGTTATATTGTATCTACCTCTTTTGTCAATCCTTTTTTTGTTATTTGTCGTAATACTTCAAAAAAAGAAATTTTTTGGAAAAAAAACACATAGGTGGGAGGTCAAAAACCTTCTGTGCGGAGAGAGGTGTGTTCTGTGGAGTATTTTAAGAAACATTTCCATATTGTATATATTGCAGGAGATAATGCCCACCCTGCCCTTAAATGAGCTTTACGTAAGTCCTTTATTTGTAAACCTGGGATCCAGGGGCGCATCAAGAGAGGAGAAGGAGACCTGTGTGCAGTCCCTGTCCGGGAATCTTCCTCTGTAACCGGCAGAGCATTAGACTCAGGGTACTAGGGTCACTTGGTGACCCTAGCACTGTCAGAGTCTAGCGTGCATGCACAGGTCCCCGGGAAAATGGCATGGCAGCCATTTTACTGGTGGTTTCTGCAGCGCTGCTTCTGTCGACACAGGACTTTGGAGGGTAAGGATTGAATAAATATAATACAATACAAATAGTTTTATTGTCACTAAAAACATGAAACAAATGAATAAGTGAAATGACAATGCAGTACACCTATATTTCAGTGAACAATATAAGAATTCAGACCAACAATTACAGAAGGGAAAAAACTGTTTCTCATCCTACTTGTAAGGCAACCAAGACACCTATAACGTTCCCGGAGGGCAAAAGAGAAAATCTTTTTCTGTTTTGGATGACTACAACCCCTAATCATCTTATTTTCCTTAGCTAAACTCCTCATATTAAATACCTCCTCCAACTTGGGCAAGGATTGACCAATAGTCCTTTTAGCAGATTTAATTACCCTAAGCAAAGCGCTACTATCAGCACATTTGGCATTACCATACCACACCGTGATTGCGTAGGTCAACAAACTCTCAATCACGCAGCAGTAGAAATTGGCAATAATAAACCGGCTGCCCAAAGTTCATGCAAAATGAAAAGGCATTGCTGAGCCTTCCCTACTACAGCAGTGATATGTGAAAATCATAACAAATCCTCACGGAAATTAATTCCTAGGAACTTGATTCCTCAGACTCTTTCCACTATCTCACCATCCAGGAGAAGCGGCAGTATGGAGATTTTCCTTTACTTTCTAAAGTCAATCACTACCGCCTTCATTTTCCTGCTGTTTAACAGCATGTTGTTGTTCTCTCCCCACTCAACAAGTTGCCTCACTTCCTCCTAATAACTATCATCCTGCAGGGTGTGGTGCGGGCACATCTGGACCTTGGGGGGCCTGTGTGCACCACACACACTGCAACCATTATAGATACGCCAGTGTTGGGATCTGTGAAGACCAATCCGCAAGGCCCTTTAGGGATTTAAAGTGGTCCAATTGAGCATGGAGCAGTTTGTAAGCTAATGAGATCGCCCCTTTGCTGAGTGACTGTTGCTGAAGCGGTGTATCAAGCAGGTTTTGACAATCATTTGGGCAACAGTGTCTGATAATGAAGCTAGTATAATGCTGGGCTAAAAGGAACGCCAGTGAGTGTTGAGCCAGTACTGGATATTTTACGCAGTGGCCTCCTGGAACATGAGAGGCCGACAGAGCTGTGTCTACGAGGCAGCCAATATTAACCATGCCACCTAGTCTCCATAAATTAAAGGGATATTGAGCTTGCCCCTTCTGGAAATCAGGATTGGAAACAAGGCGGAGATTCAAGAATTTGTGTGCGTTCAAGTTGTGTCTATGTCGCAGGGCATGCCATAATTTCCTGACATACCAGAGGAGTGGATTTTTCAGAATATGAGGTGGGATTTCTTGATCATGTAGATGTAAAAATGACACTAGGAGGGAATGTAATAGGGTGTGAGAATCAGAAAGTGAGACATTTTGTGTGAGATCATTTCTTTTTATTAAACTGGCCAACATTTCCATAGCAAATCACCCTGATTTTGCCAAGTAAATGATTGCCACTTTAAAAAAAAACAAAAACAGGAGAACGCTCACAAAATCTCTCACTTCCTGATCCACATACCCTATTCCTAGAAATTTCCTCTCTAAATATGTATAAGCGTAATTGTCCTGACAATGCAACCAGTCTTTAAGGTATCTTAAGTGAGCAGTATGACAATACAACTGAACATTGGGAAAAGGAATACCCTATTAGAGAATGATTGTTGTGGTTTTATCTACTATATAAAAGTGAAAATTTGTCTCTGTCTTGCTATACAAATCCACAGTTTACAAGCGAAGATCGTGAAATTTGACATACAAGCGTATTAAAACACAGCAGAGGCAACTAAAAAAATTAGACAGCATAACTCCTAAATTGCTGGAGCCATGTACTCACAAATTGGTACACATATGCCTCACAGTCTGGGAATAAACACTGTGGGGGGAAAACACCAGCGACGTGCGGTGGGGTGAGGCAGGTGAGGCAGAGCCTTTCCTGTCATACATTTAAACCAGAGTTTTGACTGAATAAAGTATATGAAAAATACTAATAATTTGTTTGAAATATCTTTTTTTTGCATTATTCTAACAATTTTTATTATAGCCCAAACTCTGGAGTAAAAAGTCTATGGCTCACCTGCTTATCTTTTCAGCACATCTCTGATCAACACTCACCAAATTTCCAGGAGTTTATAATGCTGCACCTGTGTATATTGCCCAGATGTACCCTTTGGCTCATATATTGCATGTAAATCTGGCTCTGGGGTTAGCCAGTGCCTCCTGAGCCATTTAGCTCACCGAACGTCCCTGGAAAACACCCCTAGCACCCCTAGGGGTGAGGCAGCAGCACTGAGTATTTTAGCAGACAGCATAACTCTGGAATGCCTGCAGCAATTTACCACAAATTTGGGACACATCTGACTTATTTACACTCTGGGAACAAACACTGTGGGGTTCAGACACCCCTAGCACCCCTGGGGATGGGAAAGCAGCACAGAGTATGTCAGAAGACAGCATAACTGTGGAAGGCCTGGAGCACTTTACACGAAACTTGGGACACATCTGACTTACAATCTATCAACAAGCTCTGTGGGGGTTAGAAACCCCTAGCACCCCTAGGGGTGGGCCTGCAGCACAGAGTATTTCAGGATACAGCATAACTCACGAATTCCTGGACCAATTTTAAATAAACTTGCTACACATATGAATTACAATCTAGGAACAAACACTGTGAGGGTAACACATCCCTAGCACCCCTAGGGGTGGGCCAGCAGCACAGAGTTTTCAGCAGACAGCATAACTCTGGAATACCTGGAGCAATTTACACCAAACTTTGTACACATATCACTTACGCTCTGGGAACAAACACTGTGGGGGTAATACACCACTAGCACCCCTAGGGGTGGCCCAGCAGCACAGACTATATCAGGACATGCATAATATGTCAGTGATGATTTACAAATGTTCTGTTTTGAAGTTAACAAAATAAAATGCCACCAAAGAAAACAGCTACAAATGGTGGAAATAAAAACAATTCCATAAGGCAGAGGTTCCCAAACTGTGTGCCGTGTCTCCCTGGGGTGCCTCGGGACACTTGCAGGGGTGCCCTGGGTTGGTGGTCCAGGACCAATTCAAATGATTCATGGTCAATATAATTGGCAAAACCAGTGCTGGTGGCTGCCAGTCATAAAATATGTGGCCAAACAGAAGCAAATCTTGTCCCTCACCACACAACTAACCCTAAGGAGGACACATAAACGCGATCTACTTAATGTAATATTTCTTTCTAAATTTCTCAATAAGAAATTTTTGGCCTAGGGGTGCCGTGAAAAAATTCTGATATTCTAAGGCGCCGTGATTCAAAAAAGTTTGGAAACCACTGCCATAAGGAATAAAATGTTAGCGGCAACCTGTGTGTTTAACCTTTACATTGATTTTTGTAAACAAAGATTCTTCAAATCCCGGGCAACGCCGGGTACTCCAGCTAGTAAGTCATATATGCAGTCATCTGCCCTGCCATATAGACTGCTGGAACAAAAATTGTGTATGTTGAAAACCTTGAAACATGAAAGGTAAAACCTGAATCAGGTACATTAAACATGGAAAAGACACCATCTTAATAAGATTTGCCCTCCCAACATATGACAAAGGTAGAGATTTCCAGCTTATCAGGTGAGCAGATATCCAACGTAGACTAGATGTGAAATTGAGATCATAAAGAAGACTTGGTCTCCTAGGGATTGTAGTCCCCAATAAGCGATGAAATCAGACCTCCATGATAAAAGTACATTACCCAGTCCATTTCTAAGAAAGTCATACAAGTGGAACATGACAAATTTTTAACTAATTTTTTTGACTAAGTTGAAATTCTGAAAACTCCCCAAACTGATGTACATTAATATCTGAAAAATGTGAGGCGATGATTCGGAAGGCTGTCTAATGATAATTTTCAATCTCCATATAATCCTATTTTCTCCTGAGTCCTTATACTTGTACATTGTGCACATTATATTGTTAGTTTCACATCTTCTGTACTCATACTGCCCATCCATCTGGGATTTAAACCTATTCAAAGATGGCTGACCAGCATTAACATCATCCCCAAGCGATAAATGCCCAGCAACTTCCTTCATGGAGATGTAAGATGGTTATTGAAGACTTTTAATTTAGGTTACCACAATACATTGTTCTTTCCTCAGCACACCAAACTAGTGAAGGTCTGCAACCAAGCTGGACTGTTTGCACTATGTATGTAACCCAGAGTCATCACTGGCAGTAGTGGTGTAACTTTGTGTGAAATCATAGATGTATTTATAATAGAGATGAGCGGGTTCGGTTCCCTGAATAAGTCCAGTGGTACTGCCGTATAATTTCAGTGATACTGCCGTATAGTTACAGTGATTGCCGTATATGTCCAGTGGTACTGCCGTATAAATCCAGTCCAGTGATACTGCCGTATAAGTCCAGTGATACTGCCGTATAAGTCCAGTGATACTGCCGTATAAGTCCAGTGGTACTGCCGTATAAATCCAGTGGTACTACCGTATAAATCCAGTCCAGTGGTACTGCCGTATAAGTCCAGTCCAGTGGTGCTGCCATATAAGTTCAGTGGTGCTTTCCTGTGCTGTATATTATTTACTCCAAATAAAGGGGTTATTAATATTTAATCCAAATAATTTTTACAGGGCTTGCCCTGTGTGGTGTAGAGGTACGCTCTCTTTTGCTGCATTTTGTTATATAACGCCAGAAAAATAATGGAGAACAAAAATTTGGAGGATAAAATAGGGAAAGATCAAGAACCACTTCCTCCTACTGCTGCTGCTGCTGCTGCTGCCGCTGCTGCTGTTGCTACTGCGAGACGATCGTCATCCCAGAGGGGAAGTCGGAAGACCACTTGTACTACTTCAACTAAGCAAATGACTGTCCAACAGTCCTTTGCGATGAAGATGAAATATGACAGCAGTCATCCTGTTGCAAAGCGGATAACTGATGCCTTGACAGCTATGTTGGTGTTAGTTGTGCATCCGGTATCTGCCATTAGTGCAGTGGGACTGCAGTGCCAACCTTAGATGGACCAGGTGTTTGTGCCGCACACTTGTGTCGATTAGCTTAGCTATACAGCTACCTCATTGTACCTCTTTTACTTCTTTGTATGATGTGCTGTTTGGGGACTATTGTTTTTTAAGTGCCATCCTGTCTGCCACTGTAGTGCCACTCCTAGATGGGCCAGGTGTTTGTGCTGCACACTTGTGTCACTTAGCTTAGTCATACAGCTACCTCATTGCACCTCTTTTACTTCTTTGCATGATGTGCTGTTTGGGACCTAGTTTTTTTAAGTGCCATCCTGTCTGCCACTGTAGTGCCACTCCTAGATGGACCAGGTGTTTGTGCCGCATACTTGTGTTACTTAGCTTAGTCATACAGCTACCTCATTGCACCTCTTTTACTTCTTTGCATGATGTGCTGTTTGGGGACTATTTTTTTTTAAGTGCCATCCTGTCTGCCACTGCAGTGCCACTCCGAGATGGGCCA
Organism: Pseudophryne corroboree; assembly: GCF_028390025.1. Classification (NCBI taxonomy): domain Eukaryota; kingdom Metazoa; phylum Chordata; class Amphibia; order Anura; family Myobatrachidae; genus Pseudophryne; species Pseudophryne corroboree. Next base: position 563,587,543 of record NC_086449.1, on the reverse strand, counting down.
GGTGTTTGTGCCGCACACTTGTGTTGCTTAGCTTAGCCATCCAGCTACCTCATTGCACCTCTTTTTCTTCTTTGCATCATGTGCTATTTGGGGCCTATTTTTTAAATCTGCCATCCTGTCTGCCACTGCGGTTCCACTCCGAGATGGTCCAGGTGTTTGTGCCGCCCACTTGTGTCGCTTAGATTAGTCATACAGCTACCTCATTGCAACCTTTTGGCCTATAAACAATATTGTGAGGTGTGAGGTGTTCAGAATAGACTAGAAACGACTGGAAATGAATGTTATTGAGGTTAATAATAACGTGGGATCAAATTTACCCCCACATTCTGTGATTTTAGCTGTTTTTATATATTTTTTAAAAAATCATCCAGATCCATAACCAAAACCAAAACACGAAAGGGTGGTTTTGGCAAAACCAATCCAGATCCAAAACACGAGCATGGAACCAGAACCAAAACCAAAACACAAAACATGAAAAGTGCCCGCTGCACATCTCTAATTTATAATGGGTGTGGGATGGGGAGTACAGAAATCCACAGGAAAATGCCACAGCTGCCATTTTCACGAAGATCTGCACATGCACAGTAGGGAAATCACTAGGTCCATGGCTTTTGAGATGAGACGAAGAACAACCTGCAATGTATCCCCTCCATCCCATGTTTTTTTTTCTTGTTTGGGGCTAGAGGGAGCCGTGTAGTGGATGCACACACTGACTAGTAAAGACTTGTACACTATAGTATATTTTTTCAGGATGACCACAGACCAGGATCTTTATTGATCTGGCTTTCTATCAATATCACAATTACTAAATAGTACTGCACTACCATGTTATTTCACCTTGATGAATTAAGCCAGTACAGGTTATGCCTTGCTAAGCACTGCATAGTATAGAATCTGCTTCTTATTATTGGTATTTTGTATTATTTAAATTAAGAACCTGGGATTTTCTTTTTGATTGTAGCTAGTTAGCTCGCTATAAATATTCATAATGCCATAGAGACTGGGCAAGTGAATAAAATAGCATCCCCAAATGGAGAGAACCAGCACTGACTGAATATTAAAATTAGACTTGGCTTGTGATGCAAGCAACTCAATCAGTAGGGCAAAAATCAGAGAGGAGGATGGTTCGGGCAATGTACAACTCTGTCTCTGTAGGGGCAATGCGCATCTCTGTCTCTGTAAGGGCAATGTGCATCTCTGTCTCTGTAGGGGCAATTTGTATTTCTCTCTCTGTAGGGGCAATGTGCATCTCTGCCTCTGTAGGGCAATGAGCATCACTGTCTATGTAGAGCAATGTGCATCACTGTCGCTGTAGGGGCAATGCGCATCTCTGTCTCTGTAGGGTCAATGTGCATCTCTGTCTCTGTACGGTCAATGTGCATCTCTGTCCCTGTACGGTCAATGTGCATCTCTGTCTCTGTAGGGGTAATGAGCATCTCTGTCTCTATAGGGGTAATTTGCATCTATGTCTCTGTGGAGCAATGTGCATCTTCTGTCACGAAGGGGCTTTTGTCTCAGACTTCCCTAGATTTAAGATCTCTTCCTTGGTACAGATCAATGATAGATTCTGGTGCTAGCCAGGCCCAAGCTCTCTGAGGCAGAACACCAGCAGAGCAGAAAGTTCCATCACTTTTTTAAAGATTTTGCAAGCAAAGAGATGGCCACAAGTCTCAGTGTAATAGTAATTATGTATCCAAACCATCCTGTGTGCCCTCTGCAGTGTCCATTCCCGTTACTCTTGATAAGGGTTGCCCAAAAAGAGACTCAATTTTATGATTGGGGTCCTATGACAAGAAGGGCCTATTCCAAATTTGGGAACCAAAGGAGAATGTTTAAATCCCTCATAGAGAGGTGTCTGACTCTGCAGCCCCAGGTGGGTCATCTGACTTGCTAGCCCCTGGAGTGGTGTCTGACTTGCTAGCCACTGAGTCTACAGCTCCAGGAGAAACATCTGATCTGTTAACCCTTGAAGGGGTATCTGAGATGCCAATGACAGGAGGGGTCTCCAGAGCCTCAGGACCAGGAGGGGTCTCCTTAACCTGGATCCCAAGTGGCATTAATTGTGTCACAAATGCAGACCTGGACTCCTGTCCACCACCTTCTGAGAGTGCTACCAAGTTGATAGCTAGCATAGTCCAGGTCCAAGATGGACCATCTGTACCCCAGATTCTGCCTATTCCGGTTCCAGATTCTGCTTCCTTTGGTTCCAGCCGATTCAAGTGTCTCTGGACCTAATCTAGTTCCATCCGTCTATCCAGAGACTCCTCCAATTCCAAATGGTCCAAGTGACATTGAGTCCAATTCAGAGTTGCCTCTTTCTATTCCAGCCAATTCAAGTGCCTCCGGACCCAATCCAGTGCCATCTATTGGTCCGGGTAAAGGACTTCTCTCTCCCAATCCTGAGAAAGAACTTCAGTTTGCCATCCCAAAAAGGGATTATGATTCAGCTTCTTTTTCAAAACATCTAGAGTCCATACCCTCTAGATGGAAATGCTTCAACCAAAGTGGGGGCTTCAAGCATCTCGCCCCAGGATGGTGTTCCAGGTGTTCTGTCAGTTACAGTTGGGGATTATCAGCCAGTCGGTTCCAGAGATGAATAGATGATATCCTCTCAGCAGTCTGATGTTCCTCAAGCTAATTCAACTTCTGCTTCTGTGTGTGCATTGTAAGCTTCAACTGCACATAACTTGTTTGAATCTTCATTGTCTGTTAACGTTAATGCTGATCTGTTGCAACACAGCGCATTGGTTAATCAATACCTCATTATTATGGAGTCTGATTTATTGCCTGGTATTACTCCCACCAATGTTGTTAGATAGATACCTCTTCCTGACCTTCAGAGGTGAAGCTTTAGAATGAGTTAATCCACTTGAGTCTGATGATCTTATAGTCCAGAACCTATTGACTTTCGGTGGTCCAAAGACTTTGAAATAAAATTCCTCTAAGCACACCTCCTGTAAGGAGGTTTCTAGTTCTGTGCCATCATTCAAGCACCATCAGTTTTAGGGAGAAGTTCCTCATATCCTTCAAAGGATAATTCAAGTGTTCTTACTCATTGGCAACTGGATGTTCTTGCTATGTTACCAGAAGTTGAGAAGAATCAACAAGTTAGCAATATGAAGATCAATCGTAAAGTAGCACAAGAGTCACAATCTATGGGTACTACAACTTTATCAGTCCCTTCCTCTTCTGCTTCCGATTTCATTCAAGTTACTTTAAGGGTAATTCAGACTGGATCGCTGCAATGGCAGTGATCACAGTCTGAATTACTTTGTGGAGTTCACATGCGCAGCGGCCGCACTGCGCGTGCACACCCCGGGAGCCCAGTGGGATGCTATCAGCATCTCACTGGCTGCGATCAACTCAGCCTGATTGACAGGCAGAGCCGTTCGTGGGGTGGGAGGGGGCGTGCCAACGGCATTAGAAACCCGTTGGCGGGTGCAGTCCGGACAATGGAGTCGTGTCAAGACCGTTGGGGGAATGCGGCGGCTGTGTGATGTCACACGCAGCCGCTGCGACCCAGAACGCGGCAGGTAGCTCCCTGCGCAGGTAGGGAGCTACTCGCCAGGTACAAAAGCATCACCACCGTGCGGTGCTTTTGTACCTGTGCAGGGGGGGAGCAGGGCCTGACATGCGCCCTGTGCTGGGCGTCCCCCCGCATGTCTATGTGACTGAATGTAGATGTGTGATAGCCCACTGGTATATGGTATGCAAAATCTGCAGTCACTGTGTATAGTGCATCACACTTACTCTGCCCCGGCTTGTCATGGGTTCAGGCACGGATACCAGAGGGCGCCCTGACTAATCAGGTGTTTAATTACAAGTACATTGTGGGTGTGGACTACAGGTGTCGGTGCAGCACATAAAGAATTGGGCGCCAGGCCATCTCAGATAAACAGCATAAAGTTTATTTAAACATCAAACAGGGAGATTGCAGGGATAACTTGTGAACACTCCTCCAGCACAAAGCATAAGTTACAGTGGATCACACATCAGGGCACCTCCTCCAGCGCATCGCTTAGTCGCAGCGGCATATACATGGCAAACAGCATTACGTACCAGGGCATTCTGTGACCAGTAGTGCTACACATCAGGTGACCGTCTCTCTCTCTCTTACTTAGCGAGGATTCTTTTCCTTGGGGGCGCTTACTCACGCCGCGTGGCTTTCCGCCCACTTCACCCAGATACCTCTCGAGATACTTTTCCATGGGGGCGCTTACTCACGCGGCGTGGCTTCCGACCACTTCACCCAGATACCTCTTGAGACTCACACCATTAGCACACTTTTCTCCTGGCATCACCCTTTTCACTGGATTCTGTATACTGCTGCTCTCACACTGCGATGTCTCCCTCTGTCATCAAGTGCTTTGCTGTGGCTGGCATCACTCCCCACCTAAACATGTGGGGAGCCCTCACTGGGGCTACATCTTTCTGGCTAAATTCACCTCACTGTCTGCTCACTCTCCTCACTGACTGTCCTCTCTTTAGGCTGCTGCAGGACAACCTTTTTATAACCCTGCATTCCCAGGTACACATTCTATCTGGGATTTCCCGCTCTGTGTTTCCCGCTCTCAGTTTGCCGCTCTGAGTCTGCAAATGAGTGAGTCATGCCCTTTGCATTTTGCAGACTAATCTGTATAGCTATGAGCTGTGCTGTTAACTCCTTCTGTGCTGCAAGCCGTAGGCTGCTGGCACAGTGCTATGCAACTCCAGCAAACATTTTACTTTTATTAAAGTCATGCTGGCACCTGTAGTGCCACAGTTGATTTGGGCTGCAGTTTCAGGGTATCACAGATGTGCTAAATTTAGCACATCTACGATCAACTCTGAATTACCCCCTAAGTCTTTGTCTAATGATCAGTCCACGAGTGCTTGTCTAAAATTTCTATTTTGAGACAGATTTAATGCAATTCCATGATCTAGCTTGTCAATACTGTACAGCCCCGTACACACGGGGAGAGATGTGTGCTGAGTGATCTACCACAGACCGCTCAGCACACATCTCTCCCCCGCTCAGCACACAGTGCGATGTGTGCTGAGAGAGGGGGTGGATGGGGGGATGTGCATTTCACCCAGCGGTGAAATGAGCAACCTGCTAGATTGTGCCTGCATGCAGGCAGCATGCAGGCCAATCTAGTTACAGCGATAGCGACTGCGGGGCCGCGCATCGCTATCACTGTGGGGCATACACATGGAAAGATCCATGCTTAACTTCTAAGCAATCTAGTCAGATTGCTAATAATTTAAGCATAGATCTCTCCGTGTTTACCCCCCCCCCCCCCCCCCCTTACCTTTCTGAAACTGGGTCTGGGTCTTCAGCTATTATCACACCAGCTAATGCAGTTAAATATCTCTATTCAAGCCTTCAGGGTCAAAGCCTTGGATTGGGATAACTTTCTCATTGAGTCCAAGGATCCACTGTTTAAAGATCTCTTTGTGTTTATTAAAGCTGTACAACAAGAATTCACTGTACAACAAGAATATGTGTAGGATCCTCTGTCTCTTGTTATTTCAGTAATCTTCTGGAAAGTTCCAATCCAAAGAAGAAGGATTTAATTTTAACGTTAGACTTCCGACTCTGACTCTGATTATGATCCTGACCATGATGCTACTCCCTTCATTGGAGGTCCTATGTTTTCTGACAAAGTTTTCTCCTTACAGGAGATTCCACTCCCTGTGATTGAATCAAGACGTTCTTATAGGAAGAAGAGGCTTTGTCAGAGATCCTGATCCAACTGAAGTTTTGTGCCACTTAAATAGTCTTTTTTTTTTTCATCAATAATTTTTATTCAGATTTTTTGTTATGCAAAACAGGGGTACAGAAATAAGAAAAGGGGAGGGGGGGAAGGGGGAGCAGTAAATACATAAGAGAGACAATTTGTATACTTATACATACTTTTCAAAATCGATCAGACGTTTGTACACTGGACGTAATGCAGTAGGGCGTACAGAATGGAAAGAAACGATGATTCCACATTAATGCATATTGCAACCGAGATCGCCGGGCGGTCCCAGGCTCAGGGAGAAGAGGTGTCTCCATCTAGGGGAGGGGTGTGGGGGTGGATGTCCGGGGAGGGAGATCGCCGTACCAAGTTGGCACCCTCACCCTCCGTGGTAAAAAGCAGCCAAGGCTTCCAACGCATTAGAGGGGATTTGGTAGAGAGGGAGCAAGACATATACTCAGTCTCCATCAGGAATTGTTTCTGAATTTTGTGTATGACTTTCATTAAGGGGGGGGGTATGGATTGTTTCCAATTCTGAGCCAGTGCCGCCCGGGCTGCAAGGCAAATGTGGACTAAAACATATTGTAAATTGGCACCCACGGAACACGAATAGACATTTAGTAAAGCGATGAGGGGGGTGGGGGACAGGGTGAGACCCAGTACTTTATTAATTAGCCCAAACACCTCGACCCAGTACGGCTTAATAAAAGGACAGGTCCAAAAGATATGGAAAAGGTGGCCCACCTCACCACATAGACGCCAGCAATACTTCGAGCATGTAGGCCAAATCGTGTGCAGCCTATCGGGTGTGAGGTATAGTCTATGCAATAACTTGACGTGCATCTCGGAATGATTTAAGCATTTGGACATAGTAAATGATGACATAAAGATATGTTGCCATTGGGATTCGGTAAGGGTACAACCAATGTCTGCCTCCCACCTGTTCTGGGCTCTAGTTTTAAGAACGGGAGCTAATGCAAGTAGTGTCTTGTACCAAAAGGAGATCTCACCAGCCGAAGCGTCCCTAGAGAGACGACCCAAGGCCTGAGACATAGTAGGGTGCATTGGGGAAGGGGTAAGACGTAGACTGGTCCACCAATGTTGTATTTGATAGTATCTGAGCCTCTCAGATTCAGGTAAGGCAAAGCGTTCTTGGATGGTAGAGAAGGAGCTAAGCACGGGCCCGTTGAGCAGGTCTCCCAGTAGGCCGATCCCTCTAGAACGCCAGCCTGACAAATTAAGGTTAGGGATTAGGGCGGTTACTGTACGTAGGGAAATTCGTGGCAATGTATAGAGGGGAGATGATAAGCCGATGGTCAGTTTATCCCAGACCTGTAGAGTGGCTCGGGTTGAGGGGAGGAGGCGTAGGTCCGAGGGTCGCATGGGTTTAGGTAGCCAAAAGAGGTCCTTTAAGGGGAACCTGGGGCAGGTTAGTTCCTCTAGACACGTCCACTCCGAGTGTGTATCACTAGTGATAGCTTTAATCTGAGCCAAGAGGGAAGCTTCTTGGTATAGAGAAAGGTTAGGCATGTCGAGGCCACCAACTCTCCTAGGTAGTGACATCCTGGCGCGGGACAGTTTAGGCGGTCGCAAAGCCCAGACATATTTGGTGAGGATATTGGTAGCCTTGTCTAAGTATTTCTTGGGGAATATAAAGGGAATTGTGCGGAACAGGAACATTAGTTTGGGAAGCAGTGACATTTTAAAGGCGGCCAGGCGACCCAGCCATGATATCTCATAATTGAGCCACGATTTGGTGGACAGTTGTAGCGCAGTCAGTAAAGGGGGGAGGTTAACGTCAAATACAGAAGAGGAGGACGGGGGGATGTGAATACCCAAATACTTTATCGAGGTTGTTTGCCAATTGTAAGGGTATTTAGTACGCAAAGAGGCCATGGAATGGGACAGGTTTATCGGCAGGGCGTCAGTTTTAGTTGTGTTTAATTTATAGTAGGACGCTGCAGAGTACCTATCTAAAATATCGTGTAAATGAGGGAGTGAGGTGCAGGGGTCAGTTACAAATAGCAGAACATCATCTGCAAATAAACATAGTTTATGAGGGACCGTGCCAAGGTGGAGTCCTGGAAATTGTGGGTCTGCCCGAATCTTAGCTGCCAGAGGCTCAATCGCCAGGACAAAGATGAGAGGGGAGAGGGGGCAGCCCTGACGCGTGCCATTGTAAATTGGGAAGGGGGAAGAGAGGAAGCCATTGCTAAAGACCCGGGCCGAGGGCGAACTATACAGGGCCAATATGGATGACAGGATGCGGTCGCGGAGGCCAAATTTCAATAATACTTCCCGTATGTAGGTCCAGTTTATGCGGTCGAAAGCCTTCTCCGCATCTAAGGACAGCAGGAGGAGGCCCTGTTCACGGGTTATAGAGTCTACGAGGTTGAATACTCTACGGGTATTATCAGACGCTTGCCGACCAGGGATAAATCCAACCTGGTCGGGGTGGATCAAGGAGGGGAGGAGGGCGTTCAGTCGGTGAGCTATTAATTTAGCATATATCTTAATGTCACCGTTTAACAGCGCAATAGGGCGGTAGTTCTGGCAAGAAGTCAAGTCCTTACCTGTTTTAGGGATCGTGACAATGCGAGCCTCCAGCATCTCCGTTGGGAGCGTGCCCTGAGAAGTAATTTGATTATAAACTGTTACCAGGGATGGAGTCAGGAGGTCCTGGAGTGCCACATAAAAATCATTTGTAAAGCCATCTGGGCCTGGCGCTTTACCTTTAGGGAGGGATTTGATCGCCCTTAACGTGTCTGCGGTGGACCAAGGGGCATTCAGCACTTCTAATTGGTCGTCGGTAATGGAAGGAAGTTTCAAATCAGCGAGGAAGGTGTTTATAGAGGGAAGAGTGGGCTGTGGAGTAGAAGGGTCAGTCGCGAGATTATAAAGTTGGGAATAGAAGTCAGCAAACTGATTCGATATCTCTAACGGGTTAGATATTTTGATGCCTGTTGGGGACATAATAAGCTTAATTCTATTCCTAGCTTGTTGCGCTCTAAGCTTACGAGCAAGCAGTTTTCCCGGTCTATTCCCTGCAAGGTAAAATTTCTGCCGCATCCTATTTAATGAGGCCTGGGTGCGCACCATGAGCAATGTCTGAAGCTGGGACCTAATATCAGCTAATTCTTTCTGGAGAGATCTCGAAGGTCGAGCCTGATTATTCTCCTCCAGTTCCTTTAATCTACGCTCCAAATCATTCAAGCGTTGTTGATGTAGTTTCTTAAGGTGGGCTCCTGCCTGTATCGCCGCGCCTCTAGCTACAGCTTTCAGTGCGCACCAGAAGTTCAGAGTGGACGTGTCCGAAGGAGAATTAAATTCCAAGTAGGACGTAATGCTGTCTACTATAATTTTTTTAGATACGGGGTTGGCCAGTAAGTGAGGAGAAAGTCTCCAAGGTCGGGGTGGGGCATGTTGACTATTAAGATCCCATTTGAGAAACAGCGGGGCATGGTCTGACCAGGTTATTGGGAGGATATCAGCAGATCTGGTGAATTGGAGGGTCCATTTATCAGAAAACAGAAAATCAATACGGGAATAGGAGTTGTGAACGGGAGAATAGTATGTGTACTCACGGCCCGTTGGGTTTTGCACTCGCCATATATCGTAGAGGTCAAATTCAGCCAAGAGGTTACGGAAGGCTAAGGATGGGGCGTTAGAGGAGGCTAATGGAGAGGGGGAAGGCCTGGGAGACCTGTCCAATCTAGGGTCAAGAACCAGATTAAAGTCCCCCATGAGAAGGAGCGAGCCTGTACGGTTCCTCTGGATAGCCAAACATAGCTTACGCAAAAAGGCCACTTGGTTTGAGTTAGGGGCATAGGCTGAGGCCAAGGTAACAGGTTTGTCATTTAAAAGGCCACTCAAGATGAGATAACGGCCATTTTTATCGGCAACTTGCGAGTGTAAAGTGAAGGAAACAGAGTTTTTAAACAATATAGCTACACCATTCCTCTTAAAGGGGCCGTTTGCAAAATAACCGATAGGAAACCTGTGGTCTTTAAACGTAGGGGGCGCTAAGGACGAAAAGTGCGTCTCCTGCAGCGCAATAACATCAGCCTTGTGCCTAGCAAAATAGTCCAATGCTAGCCTTCGCTTATTAGGGGAGTTTAACCCCTTAACGTTCATGGACAGAACCTGGATCATCGAGGCGATCCAAAGCACGCCATGAGTAGTGAGATATTACTGTATACAAATATGAAATTATTTTGTCTCATACAATTAGTTAGAGTGTCGTGAGAGGGGGGGGGGAGGGAATAACGAGGGAAGAAAGGGTGAGGACAAACCAAAACGACCCAGTACATCGGGTCGGTGTAACTACTGCAAGGAAAACAAAAAAATGCAGTAGTACATTAACGAGGGGGAACATGTGGCCTAACGCCACCACCACCAATGAACCTAGATGAAGGGAAAGAGAAGAAGAAAAAAGAGACATGTACAGATACAAATATTCCTACCAACCATGTAAGGACCACAGATAACATATACGCACACACTAATGAACTAAACCATGGGCACGGAGCCGGGACTCCAGCATTACAACTACTAACGTGGTGACTCACGTGTCCGCTTCTAGACGAAAGGCCAAGACCTATCTGTTAGAACAGAACATCATAACGTCCACATACAAGGCCCAAGTTTACAATGACGACTTTAGGCGACGATCCACTCCGATTGGAGGGTTGACTGTTTCTTGGATCCAGGCGGCAGCTCGACAGCGATATCCCACTCCGATAGCAGCTTGACTCCAGCGTCCAGTGAGGCGACCGTGTAGGATTTGTTGTCATAGAAGATGATGAGCTTCACCGGAAAGCCCCATCTATAATTGATCTCTTGGTCACGAAGCGCCAGGGTAACAGGAAGAAACGAACGTCTTTTAGCCAAAGTCAAAGCCGAGAAATCCGGAAAGAGCTGTAATCCACCAAGCGCGGCAGAATCCGCATCCCTTGCCGCCTTTAGAATGCGTTCTTTCGTCGTGAAAAAGTGCACTCTCATGAGCGTATCTCGTGGAAGCGAGGGGGGAACAGAGCGTGGTTTAGGTAGTCTGTGAATCCTGTCTATAAGCAGCTCCCTGGGGTCAGCCCTGGGCAAGAGCTTCCTAAATAGCGCGGTGGCGTAGTCTTCTAGCTCGGAGTTTTGCACGGAGTCGGGAATGCCTCGGATCTTGATATTATTGCGCCGAGATCTGTCCTCGATATCCGCCATCTTGAGTTTGAATGCCTCCAGGTCATTCTGCTGTTGATCATGGGCCGCTATGAGGTCATTATGGGACGAGACCAATTCCTCGACTTTCCGTTCCAGATGGTCTGTGCGTTCCCCTATAGCATGCAGTTCTGTCTTGACCTCTCGGACGGCCGCTGTGAGATCCTGAGTCAGCTCTGTTTTAAACGCTGTTAGAGCCTGATACAGGGTTTTGACCGTGAGAGGGGCGTCAGAGTCTGGGTCGAACCCCGGAACAGAAGCAGGTCTGCAGGGAGGGTCTGACGCGGAGGTGGCTATTGGGGACTTCCGTGCAGTAGAGGGGGCAGAAGCTGCTTTCTGAGACGGCAAAGATACTCTAGGAGGAAGCACCGCTTTAACCTTTTTCGGCGCCATTCTGAAGCGATGGGTCCCGGAGACTATATGATGGAGGTTAGGTAAGTAGAGGGTTCAAAGGTGGTGGTGTGTGAACGTCCTGGACTACATCAGAAGAACGGCATCAGCAGAGGTCCGGCGACCGGTCATAACCCTCCAGCAGTGCCAAAGGGCAGGTCTCCAGCGAGCAAGGGAGAGGGGGGAGCCAGGTATACAGACAACAGCTGATAGCTCAATGTCATAGGTGTCAGGCTGGCAGTGCCCTCCTGGGCAAACACTCACCCCTCCTGGGATGCCCCCACGGTATTGCGCCTGGTCGGGGAGTATGAAGGGGGGGCACAGAGAGGTAACCAGGCTATCCACAGCCGCTGGGGGAGATAGGTGGTTCCAACAGGCCTCCACACTGGCAGGGCTCCGCAGCGGGTGTATGCAGCTACTTTAGGCCCCGGATCCTGGTGCTGATGTAGGCCTCAACTCCCAGGGGCTTCAAAAGCGCAGCAGACCCCTCTCTCTCCCTGCTGAGGGAGTATTTGTGTTAGAAGGGGTCTCAGGGGAGGCAGGGCTGGCTCGTAGGGGCAGGGGTGTGCAGGTGACCGGCGGGCCGGGTGTAGCAAGATGGCCGCCGCCGGAGCGGGTGCAGTCGGGAGGAGGCCGCAGCCGCGGCTCCGGAGGGCAGGGAGCGGGAGTCTGATCCCCGCCGCAGTCCCCGATGGTCTGGGGCAAGAGAGGGGCTTAGAATGAGCCGGCTTACTTGTGTGGGGGAGCCGCCAGGGGACCCGGCGCGGCCGCGTTCCGGTCCCGGAGCTCGCTCCCGGGTAGGCCACAAACTCGAGGTCCCGGTCCCGGGACGGAGCGGAGGCCTCAACAATTAAATAGTGCCCGGGGGCACCTCTCCAGCCTCCTCGGATGCTGGGCGCGGTGGGCACTCGCCAGGGGGTGCAAATCAGCGTGGGAGGTCTGGGGAATATGCACTTTGGGTGCAGGGCCGGCAGGAGCTATTGCAGGCACGTCCACACAGGTTGCAGGTCAGGCCACGCCCCCCCCCACTTAAATAGTCTTGTCTCTGATTAAACTGTCTTCAAGGATTTTTCTCTTCTAAGATTCAATGTGGGTGTCCGGAGTCCATCCATGAAGAGGGGGGTACTCTCATCATCCTGACTTACTACTTTCAAGATTACTAAGTTGTCTTGTGACTTACCCTTGCCACCTGTCCTCGACATACAACCTGCAACACCTTCAGTTAAGCATCAGACTATGTTACTATTTGCTGAATCTCCTTCCGGACTGATTATTCACATGAGAGTCCTAATTGCAGCACTGTATCAGTCCAATTAGCAGTGTTGGACCTGCGCTTCAGAGACCTTCTGCATACATTTACTCTCAGTCCCTTTGAGCCTGCTGCTCCCCAAAGTGCACCCTGCTTCCTCCTGAGTGTACTTCATGAGTTTTCCCTCCATCTCCTGGTGCTTGGTGTCATCATATTGGATACAGTTAGCTGACTGCTGAAACACCAACGTCTTTCCAGCACTTTCTCGTGTGACTTGCTTCACCAATCCCACTACACCTCAGGGGACAATAGGACAGCAGTAATTCCAGATGGGGCCAGTACAGCGTCGCTTCTCCTGAAGTCACAGCTCTATGCTGAGTTCCCTGATACTTTGTGTCAGTCCGGTTCAAATCCAGTTCACCTTTCCCAGTAGTTTTCAAACTCAGTCCTCAGGACCCCACATAGTTCACGTTTTGCAGATCACCTAGCAGGTGCACAGGTGTATTCATTACTGACACATTTTAGAACACCCACAGATGGAGCTCATTATTTTACTTGTGATTCTGTGAGTAAACCTGGAAAACATGAACTGTTTGGGGTCCTGGGGACCAATGGATCATTCAGACCTGATCGTAGCTGTGCTAAATTTAGCACAGCTACGATCATCCACACTGACATGCGGGGGGACGCCCAGCACAGGGCTAGTCCACCCCGCATGTCAGGCCCGGCCCCACCGCACAAGTACAAAAGCATCGCACAGTGGCGATGCTTTTGTACTTGAAGAGTAACTCCCTACTAGTGCAGCTCCTGTGTGCTGGCCGGGAGTTACTCATTATTGTGACGGTCGCAGCGGCTGCGTGTGACGTCATGCAGTTGCTATGGCCCGCCCCCGCATGGTCCGGCCATGCCTGCGTTGGCTGGACTTCGCCCACAAAACGTTGGCCAAATGCCACCGTGCCACCCCCTCCCTCCCAGCGACCGCGTCTGCCTGTCAATCAGGCAGAGGCGATCGCTGGGCTACGACAGCCGTCGGCTGTCTGGCATGCGCCGGTGCACTTCTGACCTGACCGCTGCGATGAACGGCGGCGTGCGATCAGGTCAGAATGACCCCCAAGTTTGAGAAACTGTGACCTATCCGATTCTAGCCTCCCAGCTTTCTCTACTGTCCATCTCTGACTGCTCAAGCCACTCACACCTTCCCCAGCCAGACCTAACCCTCAGGAGTGACAGTTATTCACCTGCAGGTCTCCACACATGTTGAGAAGCCTCTGGAACAAGGCATTAATAGCCTAAAGGATCTGTTGCAGAAAGCTATCCATATTTGGATTATACTGTTGTGGACAGATATGTAAGCACCAGGAACAGATGGGATCAGTATGAGATCCCGGCGGTTGGGATCCCGGCGATTAGGAGACCGATGCCAGGATCCCGGCAGTGAGTGCAGCGTGTCCCCTCTCGGCCTCACTGCGCACACAACGATTCGGGTTCTATTCCCCCTCTGGTGGTGGCGTAGACCACCACCCAAGTGGGAGAACTAGCCAGCGGTCGGGACTCCAGCTGGTGTTTGGATTCTGGCGTCAGTATCTCGGCCGCCGGGATCACGACCGGCAGTCAATTGACTGCCACCTGAACAGATACCATATGTGGAATCTTAAATCACCAGGAGCAGGTGCAATATGTGTAACCTAAGTCCTGGATATAAAATGGCAGGAGAGTCACCAGGTACACTTCCAAATTAAACAGCAGCCAAGGGGTGGAGAAGGATTGGACCAGCCATGACTGGAAAAGAATGAAAGCAGTATACAGAAAGGGCCGAAGGGGTCCAGGAACCAGGCCACACTGCACTTAAACAAAATGGCCACTGGCACCAGAAGATGTCCCCGGAAGATTAAAACCAGCAGGGGGATCCCAGCAGATGCAGAGGGAGAACAGAAACACTACAGGAGCAAACAAGCCAGACTGCAACCTAGGAGATAGAGAATGGCAGGGAGACAGGAGCAGTAACCATGAAGAAGCTCTGTGGCAAGATGGTGGCAGCTAGCACACTTCAAACTACGAAGCTAGCAAGCAGGAGCAAAGGAAGAGGCAGGCAGACTCACGACGTGGAGATGACCTGCAGAAAAGAATACTTCAGAGAGCATCTGGGGAGGAGATGGGAACACCAGGCTGTAGGGAGGCAGAGGACCTGGCCACAGAGAATAGAGGAGAAATATCAGGGAAGCAGTGCTCAAGTAGCCCACCACCACACTCCAGAAAGGCAGGAAAGGATGCCCCAACAGGACAGGCACACCAATGGAGGAACCACTAAGGTAACAGGATAAATATCAGGATGTTCACAGGAGAGCTGGTGAAATGCTACCTACACCATGCTGATCCAGACCACTCCACCCCAGTGGTGGTATTCTTTAAAAAAACCAAATTAGAATTATTAGCGTGTAAAAAAGGATCTAGAATAAATTATGGTAGACAAAGACCCAAGAGACTAACTTGAAATACAAATGATATATTAAATATAATTAAATATATTAGTGTTCGGAGGAGTCTGTCCCTTCTAGGCGACAAATATTCACGAATATTACTGTGATTCAAGACAGTTTGTGTATATATTTTAGTATTCATCAGTAGCAAAAAAAAATTAGTTCTTGTGGCGCCGGGATGGACACTCAGAAACCGGTACATTACCGGCCAATCCGGGACACATATCATCCCTAATTTATTAGTGTATAATCAATTAATTTCCTGTGGTTTTCCATATCAATCCCATCCAATTCCTTCCCCTGGTTCCTGCTAATAAAGATGATTATTTTAAAAGTGCCCAACTAATAGGGCTCTTGTCCTGGCGAGGGGGTCTTGTCTCTCTGGCTGGTGACACAATCCAGACGCAAGAGAGAAGCAGTTGCTGTTTACAGCCACTGGATAAGAGCAACACAGAAGTACGTGTGCTATAACATTTTTGTTCACCCCTGACTCTTGTGGGTTAGAATAAACAGTCTGCAATATGTTATTTCTGATTCTATTTTGATTTATTTGATGGCCACATTTCCTCTCTGGAATAAGATATTTAGCAGTAAACAGGATATGATTTGCTTATTCATGGTGGTCATTTCGAGTTGATCGCTCGCTAGCAGTTTGTAGCAGCCATGCAAACGCTATGCCGCCGCCGCCCACTGGGAGTGTATTTTAGCTTAGCAGAAGTGCGAACACAAGGATCACAGAGCGGCTACAAAGTTTTTTTGTGCAGTTTCAGAGTAGCTCAAAACCTACTCAGCGCTTGCGATCACTTCAGACTGTTCAGTTTCTGTTTTGACGTCACAAACCCGCCCAGCGTTCGCTCAGCCACGACTGCGTTTTACCTGGCACACCTACGTTTTTCCCGAACACTCCCTGAAAACGGTCAGTTGACACCCAGAAATGCCCACTTCATGTCAATCACTCTGCGGCCACCAGTGCGACTGAAATGCTTCGCTAGACCCTGTGCAAAACTACATCGTTCGTTGTGCCCATATGACGCTCGTGTGCATTGCGCCGCATATGCATGCACTGAACTGCCGATTTTTAGCCTGATCGCTGCGCTGCAAACAAATGCAGCTAGCATTCAACTTGGAATGACCACCCATGTGTGAAGAAGCCCCTTCTGAAAATCTTGTATCTGCCATTTCCAAAACAAAATACTTTTTCTTCAAGATAAAAATTTTTATAAATATGACTTACTAACTTGATAATTCAAAGGCGCTAATTGTCATGTATGTGGACAGAACTTCAAGACACTACAAAACCCAGATACTAAAAGCTATGTGCTGCTTTATGGTGAATTATATGAAATGTATTCAAAATAATAACAATAATAATAATAATAATAATAATACTTAAAAAAAAGTTAAAGTTTTGTATATTGAAGCACAACAGCGTTAACAAAGTAGCAAACATTAAGACCAGCATTCACATTGGAAAATAATATACAATAAAGGGGATGCCGCCGGTCACCATGCCAACGCAAGAATCCCGAACGCTCAAAATGCCGGCCGACGTAATGGTCTATTCCCACTCGTGGGTGTCCACGACACCCACAGAGTGGGAATAGAACTTGTGGCGAGTGCAGTGAGCCACCAAACCTGCTGCGTGGCAAGTGCAGCAAGCCCACAATGGGCTCTGTTGCGCTTGACCTCCCTGCCGGCATTCTGGGTCGATATGCTGACTACCGGGATCCCGTCAGCCGGCTACGCAATACCAACCCCAATAAATAATCCATAGTGCGTTTCCAAAGACATTCATTGTTTAGACAAGATAACAAATAAAGATATAAATATACAAAAAAGCAGAAATCAGAAGGCAGTCAGATATAGGACATGTACAATGTAAGGGAGCTCATTTAGCTTAAGACTTGTGTAATATATAGGTAAATATATGATACTTACAATACGAGTGCAGATAATTTACACAAGTAAAAATGGAAGAGAACAAAAAGGTGTCTGGCACTCATCCATCAGGCAACGTAATAGGAGGATCACCCAACAGAATTCGGGTTTCATACCATTGGGTAAGTCGCATATTGTTATAAATCTGAGATTCAGGGTTGGAACTCCCGGAGGCAATGGAGTCAGTTGCTGCCGGGCTTCAGCCTGAAAGTGGAACCTGGCTCCTTCATTTTCTCCGTGCCTTGCTTTTTTCAGTGGTGGGATGCCGATTAGCATCAGTGCGGCTCCCCGCCTTTGTGACCTAAACTCTGTTTTCATGGACCCTGGCAGTTGTCTGTACTTTGACTAAGGAGCCAGCATGGAGACAGCGCGCGAAGAGGAGGGTGATACACTGTCACTGTCTGTGGAGGTGGGAGGAGGGAGGACCGCAGGCGCAGCAGTGGGCACTGGCACTCTAAAATAAACAACAAGACCCAAGAATGGGAGCGAACAGGAGGGGGGGGAGGGGGGTGATACCCCTCAAACAGGGGAAGCGGGTGGGGGTATAGCTCACACAGGAAAAGGGGTGGCATAGCTCAAGCAAGGGAAGGGGGGCATGGCTCAAACAGGGGAAGGGGGACATGACTCACACAGGGAAAGAGGGAGCATGGCTCATACAAGGGAATTGGTGCATGGCTCACACAGGGGAAGGAGGGCATGGCCAGAGCTGTAACTGGACATTTTGGTGCCCTGTGCCAGAAAGATAATCAGTGCCCCCCCCCCCTCTCCCCATACTGAAAACAGGGAAAGCACGCCAAAGGAGCATGCCAAAAATATAGCGGTGTGGCTTCATGGGGAAAGGCCGTGGCCACATAATAGTTCCAATTCACATCACACACCATATACTAGTGTTCGTTAGTCACATTACACCAGACAGGAGTACCATTATACATGTTACACCACAGTAGAGTCCCTTATACATGTTATACCACAGAAGAACCCCTTACACATTGATGATAAGAGTATGTGTGTCAGCTGCTCATATTCCACACTAAGACCCACTGTTCTCTCCACTAACCCAGGGTCCCCCATTATTTATATATATATTTATACATATATATTGCACAGAGAGAAAGAAAGACATGGTGAGAGAGACAGATACAAGGAGAGAGGGGCACAGAGAGAGCGACAGACAGACACAGGGAGACAGACACGGGGAAGGAGAGAGACAGACACAGGGAGAGAGCGAGACAGACACAGGGACAGAAAGAGACAGACAATGGGAAAGAGATAGAGACAGACACAGGGAAAGAGACAGACACGTGGAGAGAGAGTGAGACAGACATGGAGAGTGAGACCGGCACAGAGAGAAAGACATGGGCATAGTGACAAGAGATGGGGAGGGAGAGAAAGACACGGGGAGAGAGAGACAGACAGGGATGGAGAGTGAGAAAGACAGACACAGGGAGAGAGACAGACACAGAGAGAGACAGACACGGGCAGAGGGACAGACACAGGGAGAGAGACAGACATAGGCAGAATGACAGAGACAGGTAGAGAGAGACAGACATGGGCAGAGAGACAGACATGGGGAGAGAGAGACAGACATGGGGAGAGACATACATTGGCAGAGAGACAGACACGGGGAGAGAGACAGGCATGAGCAAAATGACAGAGAAGGGGAGAGAGACACATACATGGGTAGAGAGACAGACATGGGGAGAGAGGGACACACACAGACATGGGCAGATAAAAAGACACAGGGAGAGAGAGACAGACATGGGCAGAGTGACAGACATGGACAGAGTGACAGAGACGAGGAGAGAGAGACAGACATTGGCAGAGAGACAGACACGGGGAGAGAGAGACATACATGGGTAGACAGACAGACAGACACGGGAAGACTGAGAGACAGACATGGGCAGACAGAGTGAAAGAGATGGGCAGAGAGAGACAGACATGGACAGAGAGACAGACACAGGGAGAGAGACAGACATGGGCAGAGAAAAACAGACATAAAGGGACAAGACAGTGAGTGCTCACCCAGCCAGCATCAGTTATTAAACATGCACCCGGCATGAACCACAAACCCCAACACCACCCCCCTCCCCCTCCCGATGGATGGGAGACACAAACCTACTGCAGTCAGTGGAGACCAGCCCACCCTCTCCATGTAAAGGGCTGCTGCAGCTGCCGCTTTATAGCCTGTTGTCTCAAAAAAACACAAACGGTCACCCGTGCCAGTGGGCAGGGGGCAGAGGCGGATCGGCCATAGGGTTTACAGGGAAGATTCCCGGTGGGCCGACGCACCCGTGGGGCCTGTTTTGTTTGAGGACATGTGGTCCTTTTTATAGACAAAATGAATAAGATGCAAAATAATTTGCATATATGAAAATTACTTTGCCACTTAGCTTGTGATTGCAGATGATCTAGTGCAGTGGTTCTCAAACTTGGTCCTCATTACCCCACACAGTGCATGTTTTGCAGGTAACCCAGCAGGTGCACAGGTGTATTAATTACTCACTGACACATTTTAAAAGGTCCACAGGTGGAGCTAATTATGTCACTTGTGATTCCGTGAGGTGACCTGCAAAACATGCACCGTGTGGGGTCCTGAGGACCGAGTTTGAGAACCTGTGATCTAGTGTATGCTCTGTCTGCCTGCTTGGCTGACATATAAGATTGAGTGAATAGTGATTGGGATACGGTTGGTGTAATAAGCAAGAACATGGCAAATGCGCGGTGGGCAAAGCACTGTCTGCACACCCCTAGTTATTGCTCTGGGCATGGCTCACACAGGGGAGGGTGGACATGGCTGACACAGGGGAAGGGGAGCATGGCTCACACAGGGGAAGCGAGTGTATGGGTCATACAGGGCTTTGGGAAAGGGGGGAATGGCTCACAGAGGAGGAAGGGGTGAAATCACTCACACAGGGGAAGGGAGGATCCACGGTTCACACAAGGGGAAGCGGTACATGGCTCACACAAGGGGAAGGGGTGATATCACTCACACAGGGGAATGAGGGCATGGCTCACACAGGAACCAGGGAAAGAGGGTGCATGACTCCTACAGGGGCAAGGAATGGGCCAAGGCTCACACAGGTGCTAAGGGAGGGGATGATGACACGGGGCCACTAGTTATAATAAAAGGGAGAGACACGCTAAGCAGCCCCAACAGGGATTCCACAACCTCAGACTTAGACATGGGCCAATATTTACTAAGAATTCGAGTTTGTCCGATTTGTGTTGTTTTTTCTAAGTCCCAATCCGGGAATTCACTAAGCACCAATCTCGGCAGTGTTTGGACTATTCGTAATGGTTTGATTTGCAAAGTTCCGAAATACGAATGAATAGACCATCGGTCAAACGCGGCTGATATTTCATACAATACGGGCATTCACTATTCATTCGTATTTGGGTGTTAGTTTCTGAGTGCTCATGTGCAGGTCTGTTTTTTTTCGAATCGTTAAAAAAAGCAGCAAAAAAATAGACCTGCTTTTTCCAGTCGAGTTTGCATAACCATACACGGTTCAGTGAGATCTGTGCATGGTTATCTATGGGAAAGGGTCTGTTTAGTGTAAAAACTGAGAAAAAAATTGCGTGGGGTCCCCCCTCCTAAGCATAACCAGCCTCGGGCTCTTGGAGCCGGTCCTGGTTGAAAAAATATGGGGTAAAAAATGACAGGGGTTCCCCCATATTTAATCAACCAGCACCGGGCTCTGCGCCTGGTCCTGGTTCCAAAAATACGGGGGACAAAAAGCGCAGAGGTCCCCCGTATTTTTTAAACCAGCACCGGGCTCCACTAGCCAGTTACATAATGCCACAGCCGGGGGACACTTTTATACTGGTCCCTGCGGCCCTGGCATTACATACCCAACTAGTCACCCCTGGCCGGGGTACCCTGGAGGAGTGGGAACCCCTTAAATCAAGGGGTCCCCCCCCTCCAGCCACCCAAGGGCCAGGGGTGAAGCCCGAGGCTGTCCCCCCCATCCAAGGGCGGCGGATGGGGGGCTGATAGCCTTGTGAAAAAATGTGAATATTGTTTTTAGTAGCAGTACTACAAGTCCCAGCAAGCATCCCCCGCAAGCTGGTACTTGGAGAACCACAAGTACCAACATGCGGTGGAAAATCGGGCCCGCTGGTACCTGTAGTACTACTACTAAATAAATACCCCCCAAAAAACAGGACACACCCACCGTGAAAGTATAAGTTTATTACATACATGTACACCTCCATACACACATACTTACCTATGTTCCCACGAGGCTCGGTCCTCTTCTCCATGTAGAATCCTTGGGGTACCTGTGAAAAAAATTATACTCACATAATCCAGTGTAGAATCCGACCTTTGAATAATCCACGTACTTGGCAAAAAAATAAAACGGAAACCCGACCACACACTGAAAGGGGTCCCATGTTTACACATGGGACCCCATTCCCCGACTGCCAGGACCCCCCCTGACTTCTGTCAAAGAGGGTCCCTTCAGCCAATCAGGGAGCACCACGTCGTGGCACTCTCCTGATTGGCTGTGTGCTCCTGTAGTGTCTGTCAGGCAGCACACTGCACAGATACAATGTAGCGCCTATGCGCTCCATTGTAGCCAATGGTGGGAACTTTGCGGTCAGCGGTTGACCGAAAGTAACCTCACCGCTGACCGCAAAGTTCCCACCATTGGCTACAATGGAGCGCATAGGCGATACATTGTATCTGTGCCGTGTGCTGCCTGACAGACACTACAGGAGCACACAGCCAATCAGGAGAGTGCCACGACGTGGTGCTCCCTGATTGGCTGAAGGGACCCTCTTTGACAGAAGTCAGGGGGGGTCCTGGCAGTCGGGGAATGGGGTCCCATGTGTAAACATGGGACCCCTTTCAGTGTGTGGTCGGGTTTCCATTTTATTTTTTTGCCAAGTACGTGGATTATTCAAAGGTCGGATTCTACACTGGATTATGTGAGTATAATTTTTTTCACAGGTACCCCAAGGATTCTACATGGAGAAGAGGACCGAGCCTCGTGGGAACATAGGTAAGTATGTGTGTATGGAGGTGTACATGTATGTAATAAACTTATACTTTCACGGTGTGTGTGTCCTGTTTTTTTGGGGGTATTTTTTTAGTAGTAGTACTTCAGGTACCAGCGGGCCCGATTTTCCACCGCATGCTGGTACTTGTGGTTCTCCAAGTACCAGCTTGCGGGGGAGGCTTGCTGGGACTTGTAGTACTGCTACTAAAAACAATATTCACATTTTTTTCACAAGGCTATCAGCCCCCCATCCGCCGCCCTTGGATGGGGGGGACAGCCTCGGGCTTCACCCCTGGCCCTTGGGTGGCTGTAGGGGGGGGACCCCTTGATTTAAGGGGTTCCCACTCCTCCAGGGTACCCCGGCCAGGGGTGACTAGTTGGGTATGTAATGCCAGGGCTGCAGGGACCAGTATAAAAGTGTCCCCCGGCTGTGGCATTATGTACCTGGCTAGTGGAGCCCGGTGCTGGTTTCAAAAATACGGGGACCCCTACGCTTTTTGTCCCCCGTATTTTTGGAACCAGGACCAGGCGCAGAGCCCGGTGCTGGTTGATTAAATATGGGGGAACCCCTGTCATTTTTTACCCCATATTTTTTCAACCAGGACCGGCTCAAAGAGCCCGAGGCTGGTTGTGCTTAGGAGGGGGGACTTCACGCAATTTTTTTCAGAATTTTTAAGACTTTAATCAACTTTTTAAGGTACACAATGAAGCCCTGCACGGATCTCACAGATCCGGCTGGGATTCCTTGTGTTTTGTCAGGCAGTGTTTTACTCATCACTCCCGTAAAACACTACCTGATATTACGAATCACATCGACATCGGAAAAAACGATTGTGCAAAACTCGGCAGCTTAGTGAATGATCGTATCAGGATTCAAAAAGTTGCAGTAAAATGCACTCGATACCATTCGAGTTCAAACACCCTTCAAAACGGCCAAAACACGAATCTTTGTAAATATACCCCATGGTGTGATCATTGAAATTGTAATATTTGATATTCCTATAAGTGCCGATGTGTGTGTGTTATTTTTCCTATCTGCGCCATTTTGTTGGTTATTTTTCATGTGAAGCGAATGTGCTTTCGTATTTTCCTGTAGTAGCCTATGTGGTGTATTATTTTTCTATCAGTGCCAGTGTGTCCTATTATTTTCCTGCAGGTGCCTATCCGCTTTTTGTGGTGGCCTATGTGCTGTATTATTTTTATATCATTCCCAATGTGTTTATTATTTTTCTGCGGGGGCCTATGTGCTTTATTCTTTTTCTATCAGTGCCAATGTGTGTGTGTTTTTTTCCGATCGGTGCCAATGTGTGTGTGTTTTTACCTACAATTGGGGTCAGTAATGTAGTATAGGGTACGGAGGGGTCAGTAATTTAGTGTATAAATTGGTCAATAGTTTAGTTTAGGGTAAAGAGGGGTCAGTGATGTAGTGGCAGGTGTAGAGGAATAGAGGAGACAGTTAAAATACTATTAATTTTTTGTAAGGGAGGGCACAACATTTATCTTGCCTCCGGGCAACTGGGCTGAAGTTAGGCCACTGCTGAGATTGTGTTGAGGTTGATAAAGTTATAATATCGCTTTCCTATGTATCAAAAAAGGAGGAAACCTTTAATACTTTTTTTTATCTTAAAGAGGCATTTCTCACTATTATTATATTTGATTAAACATTATAGCCCTAATACAATAATGCTAGCTTAGTTCACTTCTCCATGTAATAGGCCCTACACACTGGGCAATACCACTGAAAGATAGGGACGATCTTGTTCATTAATGAATGAAATATCGTTCATATCTTTCAGTGTGTAGGCACCAACGATGAACGGTGCGCGGCCCCGCGCTCGTTCGTCGTTGGTGCCGACTCGTTTAAACTTGTAAGCCAATATGGGCAATCTCGTTCATATTAGCATGCAGTGCTATGGAGCCGGATGAAACTTCACTCCCCCCGTCACCCCCCCTCCCCGATGCTGGGTCGTCCGTATCGGCTGCCGGGAACCTCAACGGCGCATCGCGCTGTGTGTAGGGCCCATTAGTGATTAGAAGTGTTGTAGTTTTCATGATGTAGAGTTACAAGCAGCGGCAGCTCCTACTTACATTTGATAGGAGTGCTGCAACTAACCCCGTGCCCAGAGAGGAGACTGCCAGATGCCAGAGAGCGACTGTGCATGGACAACCCCCTGGCTTCCATGGACTGCACCGGCTGCAGCCCATGGAAGTCGAATAGAGCTGCGTGAAAGGCAGGGAGTGGCTTACTACCTCTACTGCTGTTTTCTTCCATTAGCCAGCTGAGACCTGCCCCTACGTATCTATAGGAACATGAGCTAAAGTCAGGCATACACAGTATCACTGGCGGCATACACAGTATCACTGGCGGCATACACAGTATCACTGGAGAAACGGAACACAGCAGTGTAAACTTTCACTGCTACTACTAGAGGTGAAAGTGGTAGCGCTGGGGTTCACAGGACAGCTACATTTCGGAGCAGCTGTCCTAACACAGGAGCAATGATAAATTGCTCTGGTAGATTTGGATTTGTCACCACAAAATACATACTGTATTCAGTTATTGTGGGGGCAAGTTGTTACATTTCTGCAGATGCAGCATGGCGTACCAGGCAGTTTAAGAGCATTTAAAGTGACCACACATTTTGTGTGCTGGTTTTATTAGCATCTTCACATTTAGGCACTGTTTCAAAAATGTCTGACAAATATGGGATTTGTGCAAAATAGAGCATGCTATATCTTCCTTGGGACCTGTTTTTCCTTTGAATATTTGAAGAAAAACAGTTCTATACAGAGGCTTGGCTGTGAGCTGAAAGGAATTGTCAGTCCCTCTTCTGCATCAGTAACATTTAATTGTAAAATACTGGGACCAGATGTCGGAGATGGGAGGTAGAGGCAATATTGAATGCTTACTTGATGGCTTGAAATTGTCTTATGGTATCCCCAAAGCTATATGTACAATGCTGATGACTATGGGGGCAATTACAAGTTGATCGCAGCAGGAAATTTTTTAGCAGTTGGGCAAAACCATGTGCACTGCAGGGGGGGCAGATATAACATGTGTAGAGAGAGTTAGATTTGGGTGGGTTATTTTATTTCTGTGCAGGGTAAATACTGGCTGCTTTATTTTTACACTGCAATTTAAATTGCAGATTGAACTCACCACACCCAAATCTATCTCTCTCTGCACATGTTATATCTGCCCCCCCCCCCCTGCAGTGCACATGGGCCCTCATTCCGAGTTGTTCGCTCGGTAAAAATCTGCGCATCGCAGCGATTTTCCGCTTAATGCGCATGCGCAATGTCCGCACTGCGACTGCGCCAAGTAAATTTGCTATGCAGTTAGGATTTTTACTCACGGCTTTTTCATCGTTCTGGCGATCGTAATGTGATTGACAGGAAATGGGTGTTACTGGGCGGAAACAGGCCGTTTTATGGGCGTGTGGGAAAAAACGCTACCGTTTCTGGGAAAAACGCGGGAGTGGCTGGAGAAACGGAGGAGTGTCTGGCCGAACGCTGGGTGTGTTTGTGACGTCAAACCAGGAACGACAAGCACTGAACTGATCGCAGAAGCCGAGTAAGTCTGGAGCTACTCAGAAACTGCTACGAGGTGTGTAATCGCAATATTGCGAATACGTCGTTCGCATTTTTAAGATGCTAAGATTCACTCCCAGTAGGCGGCGGCTTAGCATGAGCAAATCTGCTAAAATCCGCTTGCGAGCGAACAACTCGGAATGAGGGCCATGGTTTTGCCCAACTGCTAAAAAAATTCAACTTGGAATTACCCCCTATCTCTTTTTTTCACCTGACAAACTGTTCACACTACTGACCAGCAAATGGTTTTTCCATCACCAGGATAAAAAAAGACACGAGGGAAACTTGCATGGATCTGTTGTAACACAAAATTGCGAGAAACAGATTGAAGGGGGTATTTGCTATAAAGGGGTATATGCCCTAGAGTATCAGAATTTTTTTCACGGCACCCCTAGGCCAAAAGTTTTTTATTGAGAAATACAGAAAGAAATATTAAATTAAGCAAAATTGTGTTTATATATCATCCTTAGGGTCAGTTATGTGGTGAGGGACAGGATTCACTTCTGTTTGTCCACATACTTTATGATTGGCAGCCACCAGCACTGGTTTCCCTATCATATTGACCATAAATAATATGAATTGGTCCTGGACCACCAACCCAGGGTACCCCTGCAAGTGTCCCGAAGTACCCCAGGGTGCCTAGGCACACAGTTTGAGAACCACTGGGCTAGGGGTTGCCTGACCCTTATATCTGCCACTGCCTCTAACCTCCAGGTGTTCTGTCTTGGTGTTATTATTGACTCCTCCTTCAAACCACACAATCAGTACCTTTCACAGTCCTCCCATTTCCATCTCAAAAATTTCTCCACAATCAGACCCTTTCTCACCCTAAAGGCAACTAAGACACCCATCCACTCACTAGTCATCTCCAGACTGGACTTCTGAAACCTTTGGTTACCCTGCAGTGGCGTAAGTTTGTCCCAGTTGCCCGGAGGCAAGATAAATGTTGGTGCCCACCCCCCAACCCCGCCTCACAGATAAATATAGAGCTAGATGGATAGACAGATAGATAGATAGATAGATAGATAGATAGATAGATAGATAGATAGATAGATAGATAGATAGATAGATAGATAGATTGATAGAGCAGTGGGGCAGCACTTAAGACATTATTAATAATTGGGCTGGCTGGCTCTGGTGACAAGGCTCCTCAGTGCGTCCCCAGTGCGTCTGTCCACTCACAGTCAGGCAGCTGAACTCCGTCCTGTCCCTCCTCCCAGCATGCCATGCTGGACCAGCAGCTGAATTGAAGAATGCTGATTGACCTCATCACCCACCAACGCCGCAGGGTAGGATTAAGGAGGGTGTTAGGGTAAGGTTGCGGGAGGGTAGGTGAGATTAGGGGGAAGGTTAGGGCAAGGCTGCGAGAGGGGAGGTTAGGGTTGGCAAACATTTTGCTGGCTGTCAGGATACCGATGCTGGAATCCCGACACTCGGTGAGTCCCCACTCGGGTGGTGGTCCACACCACCACCCGAGGTAAAATATCACCCTGATGAGCGCAGTGAGCCCACGAGGTGACATACTGCGCTTGCCACCGATATTCTGGCTGTTGGGATCCTGGCGTCGGTCTCCTGACTGCCGGGATCCCGACAGCTGGCATATCATACTGAAACCAGGGTTAGGGGGTAAGACTGTGGGATAGGAGGTTATGGTTCGGGGGGGGGGGGGGAGAAGTTAGGGTAAGGCTGTGGGAGGTGGGTTAGATTAGGGTAAGGCTGTGGGAGGGGGGTTAGGATTAGAGGTTAAGGTAAGGCTGCGAGAGGGGAGGTGGGGTTAGGGTGGAAGTTAGGGTAATGCTGTGGAAGCGGAGGTTAGGGTTGGGGGGAGGTTATGGAAGGCTTCGGGAGGGAGGTTAGGGTAAGGCTGTGGGAGGGGTGGTTAGGGTTCGTGGGGAGGATAGGGTAAGACTGCAGGAGAGGAGGTTAGGGGAGAGGTTAAGGTAAGGCTGTGGGAGGGGTGGTTAGGGTTAGGTACCATGGGGATGGTTAGATAAAGGCAAGGTTCTTTAGCCCACTTTATATTTAGATTGAACCAGTAATGTTCCTGTGCAGGACTGCACAGCCTGGGCTACACATGAAAGTAAGTTTGATGCTAGATTATTATGGCCTAAGGGACCTTTTACGTCAGGGGGAGGAGCCACAACACAAGTGGGAGGAGCTAGGCCAGTGGGATAGTTCCTCTACTATCCATGCCACCAACTGTTACCTTTAGTAATCAGGTGGCGAGCGAAGCGGAGCGAGCCACCAAGCCTGAAGCGTGGCGAGCGAAGCGAGCCCGCAAGGGTACTTTTCGGGCACCCTGTTCGGGCGTAGCTCCTCCTCCTGGTGATGTGTCTCCTCCCCTAGTGACGTCAGAAGGTCCCTTCTCCCACTCCGATTTAGAATCAACCATGAAAGTAATGGCAAGTATGTACTGGTGGCACTACACTCAGGAGCCCCCTCCCTTGCAGTAAAAGCCATACTTGCCAATAATGGCTTTACTACATGCTTGATGAGACAGACGGTTAAATGATCTAGGTGTGGCAGGTAATCTGTCACTGACTGCAGCTCACTCATTGCTTTTTACCTGCTTCTCCCCTGCTCTTTACAAGCTACATGCCTTTCTACTCCCACAGACCTGTGTGAGCTGCTGGCAGGTGAATCTTCATGCCTGGCATAGGCAGGGAACTGATGAGGGCGGAGCACGCGGAGGAATTCCCGGCTCTGGCTGGTAGCTGCTCCTCAGCTCCACCTCACGCAAGCTGCTCACAGTGTGGGCGGGTGCCTCTGCCTGCAGGGTGCTTGTCCCCTGGTGTGGTAGAAGCTGCAGTGGAGGCTGTCTGTGTGCCTTGCTGGGAAGTGAGGACTCGGAGTCCCATGAGGCTGCTTCTGCTGATGAGCATCGCCTCCACGGTCAGAGGAGCATGTGATGGGCTCTCCTCCAATCAGAGCCCAGCGCATGCTCCTCTGACCCCTTTGCAGAGTCTCCTAGGGTTTATTATCCAGTAGTGTATTGCAGATTCCTGTGTGCACTGTGCTGTGTCCCGATCCTGTAGCAGTACACTGCATACTGCTACAAAGGCAATCGTCAGACGGGCCCCTTAAATCCGGTAGTCCTGCTCCTCTCTGGTATCATTAGATGTCCTTGAGATGGGTGGGTGGGCGTAATATAATGAGTCAGTCTGACTAATTTTACACAATCAGCTGTAGGCACAGAGAGCCGGACACAGTGGAGGAGAGGTGCCCCCCTGCATAGCAGGAGCCCGGCGGCAGCCGACTCCACTGCCTCCGGGAGTTCCGCCTCTGTTACCCTACCTTTCTCACTCCAATCTGTGCTTAATGCTGGCTCATCTTCCTTTGCAAACAAATTACATCTGCCTCCCCTCTGCTACAAGCCCTACATAGGCCCCCCCATCTCTTTCAGAACCCAGTTCAAACTCCTCTCACTCACTTACAAAGCCCTCACTCAATCCTCTCCTACTTACATCTCCAACCTTATGGCACTTCATACTCCTGCCAGCCACCTTGGCTCCACAAATAAATGCTGCCTCTTCTCCCAACTGTTTCCTTCCTCCCACTCCCACCTCCAAGATTTTGTCTGTGCTGCTCCCTACCACTGGAATTCTCTCCCTGTCAGACTCTCCACCTCTCTACCAAACCTCAGACAAGCTCTCAAGAACCATTACTTTGGGGGTAATTCCAAGTTGATCGCAGCAGGAAATTTTTTAGCAGTTGGGCAAAACCATGTGCACTGCAGGGGAGGCAGATATAACATGTGCAGAGAGAGTTAGATTTGGGTGGGTTATTTTGTTTCTGTGCAGGGTAAATACTGGCTGCTTTATTTTTACACTGCAATTTAGATTGCAGATTGAACACACCACACCCAAATCTAACTCTCTCTGCACATGTTATATCTGCCTCCCCTGCAGTGCACATGGTTTTGCCCAACTGCTAACCAAATTCCTGCTGCGATCAACTTGGAATTACCCCCTTTATACGGCGCAGTTTACCCCTTGTGGTGCTGTACACATAAAGGAGGAGGATGATAATAATAATAATAATAATAATAATAATAATTATTATTATTATTACTACGTTAACATAGATGACCATTATTATCTCTGCACTGAACAACTTCAGCATTTTATAACGTGAATAAAAGATCTATTGCAGATTTATATAGACGTGGTAAGAATTTTTCCTTTAGCCACAACATACAGTATGATCATCTAGAACAGTGGTTGCCAATCTTTTTTATATAATTTATGATTATTTTTTATTCAGCTAGAAAATCACAAAATATCTGTAGTTATAGAAAAATGTTAAGTTTATTGATCTTTTTTTTCTATAAATGTATTTAGTTGTTTACAATGAAGAAAAACTGACTTTATGGAGAAGAATTTGTCAGCTTATAGTCTCCAACACATGCAAGCACAATTAAATCCATGTAGTCTACATTCCTTCTGCCAAATGCCATGAGCAGGGCTGTTTCTAGCCAATTTGGCTCCCAGTGCGAGATTTAAAAATGCGCCCCCCCATGACATAAAAAAAAAATGTGCCTCCCCCCCACACACACACCCAGATGAAAAAAAAAAACTTGCGCGTGCACCCGGCAAGGGGGCATGGCCTCATCTAAATGGGTGTGGCCTCATTTAAATGGGCATGGCCTCGTCTGAAAAGACTACCTCACAATCCAGTTTTTGACCCTGCTCTAACAGATCACGACCACCACAGGAAAAAAAAATCTACCATATTAAGCCCCACACAGTAATGCCCCCTGCACCATATTATGCCACACACCACAATGCCCTTGATACATTAAATCCCCACACTACGGCAGGCAAGAGTCCCCATTTCACACATTACGGCAGGTGTCCCCATTTTACACATTGAGAGAGAGAGAGAGAGAGAGAATACTTACAGAGGCGATTACCGCTCTTCGGCCCGCCTCACCAGTCGCTCCTTGCGCCGGCCTTTCCCTCTTCCTAACTTGGATCCCCCTCTGTACTCCGCTCGGGGGGGGGAATTTTCGCGTCGTGACGGGGTTGCGTCGTGACGTAACGACGCAACCACGTCATTCCGTGAAACTCCGCCCCCCGAGCGGGTTACTCAGGGAGAAATAGGAGGGGGAAGCAGGGAGCCACAGTTAGTGCCGCGGAGGGCGCCCAGTGCGGTTGCACTGCTCGCCTGCCCCAAGAAACGACCCTGGCCATGAGCATGGATAAACTGTCCTTTAAATCAAAATCATTATATGCTTCTTGTGTCAGTGTACTGGTGTGATGTGAAAAGAGTTAAAGCAGCAAAATAATACACTGTATGAAAGCTATGGCCTGTTGTGCTTCCTGTAATTAAACACAAACAACATATAATAATGTAAAACTGTGACAATTATGGGTTTTATTTTCGGACAACATTCACATCCCACACCCACAGCTCAATAACCCGTGGTTCCCCCAAAATCTGTACTGCCAGCTCAGACAGTCTGTGAATTTAATTGGCACTTGCAGAAAAGCAACAACTCATTTCCATTGCTAAATTTGGCTGCAGTGGTTTAAAGTAAATCACAGAAGAGTGTGAGTGTTTTTTAGCCCCATCTCAGGCACCTAAAAGCAACTTCCATTTCTGCTAACTTCTTTCATATATATTAGCACCAGGGGTTAAAGTTGGGGGGGAACGAGGTGGAACTGAGTTCCACCACCTGTAATGGTAGGGGGAACTAGTTCCACCACCTCCATTGCCTTGCACAGTAATTAAAAAAAAACCCTGCCCCATCACCTATATCAATAGATGATGCAAGCGGCGCTAGTGTTACTGATAAGCTGCAGCCACCTCCCCCTTCCTTAGGTTCTGGTGGTTCCATGGTACTCCTCCATTTACAGCCCATCTCTCCTGGTACTGACACATGCTGTGTCTGTTGGACAGTATTCATCCCCTCCCCAGGTCCCAGTGGCTTCCTTTTTCGGCATAGCATATGTGATGTAATTCTGTCACTGCTGCTGAAGTGAAGAGAAGACATGAAGAGGAGCAGGCTCTATGCATCTTGAAGACAAGATGAGAGGGGGCTGGAGGGACAAGAAAGGTGGGGAAGCTGCTGGAGGGATACAGTCGGTGAGCTGCTGGAGGGACACAGGTGGTGAGCTGCTGGAGTGACAGAGGCAGGGATGTGTATGAGGGGCACTACTGTGGGCATTATGTGTATAAGCAGTACTACTGTGGTCATTATGTATAAATGGCACTACTATTATGCGCATTATGTGTAAGGGGCACTACTACTTTGGGCATTCTGTATATAAGCGGCACTACTACTGTGGGCATTTTTTGTAAAAGCAGCCTTTCTGTGGGCATTAACTGTATAAGTGTCACTACTGTGTGGCCACTGGTTTATCTATAATTGGCGCAGCGGCACCCATTTTTTTGAATACTTACCCCTCCGGAGTCCCCCGTCATCAACAATGCTGTTAAATCACTGTAAAAATGGCGCAGCTGACATCTTCACGGAGTTCTGCACATGTGCAGTAGAGAAATCACTGGGAAAATGAACGCTGCGCCATTTTCCCGGAGATATGGACATGCGCAGTAGAGTTTGAACCCTCTAGTGCTCAGACTCTCAGTGCTGCCAGCAGAGAGGAGGGGGCCCGAAAGTAGAAGGCTGCACGCGGGCCTCCTCCTCTCTTAAAGTGCCCCTGTGTGTGGTATAACATGTATAGAGGGTACCAGTGTGTAGTGCAATGTGAATAAAGGGCATTACTGAGTGATGTAACCTAAATAAGGGGCATTACTATGTGGTGTAATATGACTCAGGGGCACAACATGCAGTGTATTGTAAATAAGATTGTGCTACTGAGTGGTATCATTTGAATTTGGGGTACTATTATGTGACCACGCTGCTTTTTTTTGTGAGATCAATGACCCTTTATAAAGTATGGTAAGTAGGGAAATAATTTATAGTTGCAGGGGGGTGCTGAAAATACTAGCACTAGTCCTGGCTTCGCTTAATGTGAGGATGGTGCCGGAGGGAGGGGGGTACGTGGCAGGGTAAATTAGTTCCACCACCATCTCTCCAGGGCCACTTTAAGCCCTGATTAGCACTATGATATTGTAAGTACAGTAGCACTCATTAGTAGTCCCATAAAAATTGCCAGGATCCCTGGATTTACAGTTCTAGGCAGTAATTGTTTTTTATTTTGTGTACTGTATAGCCTAGTACACACGGGGAGATGTGATCAGAGATGTGTGCTGAGCGATCTAGCACAGCGTGATATGTGCTGAGCGAGGGGGGCGCTTATTTCACCCAGCGGTGAAATGAGCGATGTGCTAGATTGTACCTGCATGCAGGCCAATCTAGCACCTGCGACACCGATGCATGGGGCCGCGCATCGCTGTCACCGGCACCCCTACACACAGATCGATGTGTTCTTCATTTCTAAGCTATCTAGTCATCAATCTAGAAATTAACATCGCTCCGTGTGTACCCCCCTTATATTTCATTCATTTTGTAAAATTATTGTTTTTAGTCTATTTTGTTTTTAAGAATCTATCTATCTATCTATCTATCTATCTATCTATCTATCTGTCTGTCTGTCTGTCTGTCTGTCTGTCTGTCTATCTAATTAAGATTCTGTCATGTTTTGTTTTTTTTGTGACCTACTCAAAGACTTTCTCTGGTAATTGTGGAAGAGGCCGGTATTTTACTCCCCCACTCACCATGGTTTGCATAGAAAACTGTATCTCTTTTTCAATAACACATTTTTGTGTAACAGCTGTTACAATAATGTGGTCTGATCTCTACAAATATACATAAAGGTAAAATAAATTACTACGTTTTATAGCAGACTGACAAGGAATTCAGTGAAAATCCATTCATCCATAATAATATAAATATAATATACATTGACATTTTTTCTCATAGAAATTTATTTAGCTCAAAGGTTGTATAAAATTAAGGACTCTATTCATAGTCAGTAATAAACTTAATCAAAATGTGCGATTTTATTTACCCTTTCGCTGCTGATGGTTTCTCATCCCTATGCTGAGGCAATTGTTTTTTCATCACATTCCAACATCAATATCAGTAAAGCACTATCTGCACTTATTAGACCTTTTTATTTTTTTTAGGATAATTTGTATTTTCATAAAATACCATTTGTCTTTTTGCACATTCTAACACATTAAATAAAATGTATCCAAAATGGCCACAAAAGTGAATTTATAATTGAAATTTCAAGCAAGTGACCCAAAAGCAAACATGGGCCCTCATTCCGAGTTGATCGGTCGCAAGGCGAATTTAGCAGAGTTACACACGCTAAGCCGCCGCCTACTGGGAGTGAATCTTAGCTTCTTAAAATTGCGACCGATGTATTCGCAATATTGCGATTACTAACTACTTAGCAGTTTCAGAGTAGCTCCAGACTTACTCTGCCTGTGCGATCAGTTCAGTGCTTGTCGTTCCTGGTTGACGTCACAAACACACCCAGCGTTCGCCCAGGCACTCCCACCGTTTCTCCGGCCACTCCTGCGTTTTTTCCGGAAACGGTAGCGTTTTCAGCCACACGCCCCTGAAACGCCGTGTTTCCGCCCAGTAACACCCATTTCCTGTCAATCACATTACGATCGCCGGAGCGAAGAAAAAGCCGTGAGTAAAAATACTTTCTTCATAGTAAAGTTACTTGGCGCAGTCGCAGTGCGAACATTGCGCATGCGTACTAAGCGGATTTTCACTGCGATGCGATGAAAAATACCGAGCGAACAACTCGGAATGAGGGCCATGATTTTTTTCCATCTTATAAATAACACATATAAATAATTTGTGGTACTTGTTTCACCAATAATCCTCCTTTCCAAAATAGCTGAAAACAGGATTCTATGGGGTTTATTTATGAAACCCCTAGTTGTAAAACCCTGTGCTTCTGATCGTTTACATGCCAGAAATTTAAATGGCCAATGATTTTACAAGCTATGTTTTGCTAGGAAGATCATTGCCTGTTCAAATTTCGGTCATAAACACGCTCTGCTTAACCAGTCAGACCCTATGTGTAGGTTTTGACAAAAAATAAATAAACCTGCACGTGAAATGAAAATGCATTTCATTTTTTTTAAATGTGTGTATACTGTGTGTATATATATATATATATATATATATATATATATAAAGAAAGGGGAATACGGCGCCACTTGAGGGACACAATTACCACCACAATGTAGACAATAAAAACTCTAGAAGCACACACCCCTTCTATATGGGTGTCTGCCAGCCCCTAAGGAAATTACAGCACTGGTATAGAGCTGTAAAGAAAGAAATTAATAAAAGGCATAGGGGTACGGCGACCAAATGTGTAAGATGCTCTATATGACCATTTAGAAATGGAACCTGAAAGCCAGTATCAATAAAAATATATTTAATAAAATACCACAAAGGAGCTAAACAATTACAAATATAATTATTAACAAATAAAAAAATAAAAACAATGAATAGTTGAGTCTAAAGGAAAAAAAATTATCTCAGTGCACGGTGGAGGTCAATTTAGGGGATCCCAACGCGTTTCATCCTATCTGGACTTCATCAAGGGGACCCCTTGATGAAGTCCATATAGGACGAAACGCGTTGGACTCCCCTGAATCGACCTCCACCGTGCATTGAGATAAGTTTTTTTCCCTTTAGACTCAGCTATTCATTGTTTTTATTTTTGAATTTTTGAATTTGTTAATATTTATATTTATATTTGTAATTGTTCAGCTCCTTTGTGGTATTTTAATAAATATATTTTTATTGATACTGGCTTTTAGGTTCCACTTCTAAATGGTCATATAGAGCATGCATCTACCTTTTAACACATTTGGTCGCCGTATCCCTATTCCTTTTATCTTTTATATATATATAAAACTGTCTTGATTTAAATGCTTACTATGTGCAGGGATAATCTGAAAGCCTGACAAGGCCTACCAGGAACCTAACGAATTCACTTTTTTTATTTGACACAAGATGGGGGAGATTTGGGCAATAGAACCCTCCATTTGTGTAAAATTTTATTTTTTGTGTACTATTTCATTCATAGTCTGGTGACCACAAGACAATAACTGCTAAAGGGGAACTTCCCTCTTTTAATCAATTGTATCCACATGCAGTGGCGGATTTAGGGGGGGGGCACCAAGGCACGTGCCCCCCCTGTCATTTTTAGTGCAGACTGACATGCGGACGAGCGTCCGCATGTCAGTCTGCGGTCTCGTTTCCTCCCCTGCTGTTAGGAGGGACATGGAGGGCACAGTGCGCGCCTCTCCTGTGTCCCTCCTGGTTCTCCGGCGGCCGCTGGTGTCATGAAGGAAGTGCCGTTCGTGAGCACTTCCTTTATTACAGTGACCCGCGGCCGCCGGAGACACAGGAGGGACACAGGGAGGCGTGCACTGTGCCCTCCGTGTCTCTCCTAACAGCAGGGGAGCGGGGGGAGCAGCGGCGGCGGAGGAAGGGGGGGGGGACGCACTGGGGGGGAATATCTGGCACTGGGGGCATATTTGGCAGGGAGGGGGGGGAGAATATCTGGCACTGGGGACATATATGGCACTGGGGGGAATATCTGGCACTGGGGGCATATATGGCACTGGGGAGGGAATATCTGGCACTGGGGGCATATTTGGCAGGGAGGGGGGGGGGGAATATCTGGCACTGGGGACATATCTGGCACTGGGGGCATATATGGCACTGGGGAGGGAATATCTGGCACTGGGGGCATATATGGCACTGGGGAGGGAATATCTGGCACTGGGGGCATATTTGGCAGGGAGGGGGGGGGGAGAATATCTGGCACTGGGGACATATATGGCACTGGGGGGAATATCTGGCCCTGGGGGCATATATGGCACTGGGGGGGGGGAATATCTGGCACTGGGGGCATATGTGGCACTGGGGGGAGGATATCTGGCACTGGGGGCATATGTGGCACTGGGGGGGAATATCTGGCACTGGGGCATATGTGGCACTGGGGGCATATATAGCACTGGGGGGGGGGCGATATCTGGCACTGGGGGCATATGTGGCACTGTCGGGGAATATCTGGCACTGGGGGTATATGTGTACCTGGCACACATGGGGGGGGCTATATTTGGCACTGGGGGCATGTGAGTACCTGGCACCGTGGGGGAATATCTGGCACTGGGGACATATGTGGCACTGGGAGCACAGCCCTAGCAACAAGGACTACCTCCTAGCAATGAGCATGACACCCAGTGCATGAAACCCCTGGCAACGAGCATGACACCCAGTGCATGAAACCCCTGGCAACGAGCATGACACCCAGTGCATGAAACCCCTGGCAACGAGCATGACACCCTGAGCATGAAAACCCCTGGCACCGTGCATGGAACCAAGAGCATGAAACCCCTGGCAACGAGCATGACACCCAGTGCATGAAACCCCTGACAACGAGCAGGTATTTGAAAAGTAATTAGAAGCCTTACTGTAGGACTTAATGTGTAATGGGCATTACGGTGTGTGGCATAATGTATCACGGACATTGCGGTGTGTGTCATAATGTGTCACAGGCATTACGGTGTATGGTATACTATATCGCTGGCATTGTGATATGTGGTATAATGTCTCAGGGTCATTGCAGTGTGTGGCATAATGTATCACGGACATTGCGGTGTGTGTCATAATGTGTCAGGCATTACGGTGTGTGGTATACTATATCACGAGCATTGTGGTATGTGGTATAATGTCTCAGGGTCATTGCAGTGTGGCATAATATATAACGGGCATTGCGGTGTGTGGCATAGGGTATAACGGGCATTGCGGTATGTGTCACAGGCATTACGGTGTATGGTATACTATATCACGGGCATTGTGGTATAATGTCTCAAGGTCATTGCAGTGTGTGGCATAATGTGTCACAGACATTGTATGTGCTATAATGTATCAGGGGCAGTGCAGTGTGTAGCATAATGTATAACGGGCATTGCGATTCCTGTCATAATGTGTCACAGGCATTACGGTGTGTGGCATAATGTGTCTGGGGCATTACAGTGTGTGCATATTGTGTCATGTGCATTATTGTGTGTGGAATAATGTCTAAGGGCCATTGCAGTATGTGGAATAATGTATACTGGGCATTACTATAAGGAGGAAAAATGACAAATAATGTAAGGGGCATGAATCAGGATTATTTTTCTTTCCTGTGGTGGCCAACGTCTGGGCGTG
The DNA here is from genome assembly GCF_028390025.1 of Pseudophryne corroboree. Classification (NCBI taxonomy): domain Eukaryota; kingdom Metazoa; phylum Chordata; class Amphibia; order Anura; family Myobatrachidae; genus Pseudophryne; species Pseudophryne corroboree. Next base: position 563,549,798 of record NC_086449.1, on the reverse strand, counting down.
CAGGTTGCAAAACTGGGGTATAAGGTAGTCTTTTCCTGCAATACCACGCCCATTCAAACGAAACCACGCCCATTCCAACAAAGCCACGCCCCTTATGGTGCCCCCCCCCCCCCCTGTAATTTTTTTCTGGATCCGCCCCTGTCCACATGTGTGTGTGGCCTCTATGGGAAAAATGCATATGGTGTACTTTCTCCTTCTGTGAAAAGCCAGACAATTTCTGCTGAGGTGCCACATCATTTTACAGAAGGCACTCCTCATTTTGTCAGTGTAGCAGGAGAGAGATCACTGTACAATTGCAAATCACCAAGTGCTGCCGATGCGTACCTTCATCATGACATACATGGTAACAATGTATCCTTAATAGTGTCACTCAAATTAACCTTCAGGTGCATTTCTAATCTTAAGGAAACAATGGATTCATTCTAAAAGTCAGGTATCTCCAGGAACAATTGAAAAGAAAAATCCATGATGAATCCATTAAATTCTAAACCATGCACAGATTAAGGAATACCTCAAATGTTAAGGTTATTGCACTGGGCTCTATCCTCTGTATCTGCTAGGTTGTACCAAATAGCAGACATCTCAGCTTGACTAGATTCATGGGACGGAATTGATAATTATGGGAAGTGACCACTTTGCCTACTTTGTTCTTTTAAGGTCCCCGATAACAGTAGCGCACACAGAGAGGGGGGGGGGGGGGGGGGGGGGGGCTTTCTGAGTACCCAGAAACCCCCCCTGACAGACTTAACTATTTCTTTTCTTAATGGTAGCGAGTTGCTGTTGTCAGGCCACGCCCCCTCGCGGCAAAATGCGGTCAATGGTGATGCGGCTGGGGCAATATATCCTTTAGAATAGCTTCATTTTATCCATGCCTGCTCCTGATAGACCCGCAAATCGCGGCATTTTGCCGCGAGGGGGCGGGGCCTAATTAACGGGTGCCAGCACTTACCCATATGGGTGGTCTTCTGTTTGCCGGCGGTCGGGCTCCCGGCGCTCAGTATACCGGCGCCGAGAGCCCGACAGCCGGAATACCGACAATTATTTTCCCTCGTGGGGGTCCACGACCCCCATAGAGGGAGAATAAAATAGTGTGGCGCGTGTAGCGCGCCACCGTGCCCGTAGCGTGGCGAGCGCAGCGAGCCCGCAAGGGGCTCATTTGCGCTCGCCAAGCTGTCGGTAAGCCGGCGGTCGGGCTCCCGGCGCCGGGATGCTGGTCGCCGGGAGCCCGACCGCCGGCCAGCCGTAGTGAACCCACCCATATGCATAGTACACAATGGGTCATACCGTTCACATTGTTCCACCAGTCATTCATGATTCCCGAAGCTGTAAACACCTGATCCAGCTTCTATTGGCAAGACCATATAGCCAACACTAGGAGGGCAACATAGGAGACTCTCATTACTGTACGGTCAATGGCCCTCATTCAGAGTTGTTCGCTCGGTAATTTTCTTCGCATCGCAGCGATTTTCCGCTAATTGCACATGCGCAATGTTCGCACTGCGACTGCGCCAAGTAAATTTGCTAAGAAGTTTGGTAATTTACTCACGGCATTACGAGGTTTTTTCTTCGTTCTGGTGATCGTAATGTGATTGACAGGAAGTGGGTGTTTCTGGGCGGAAACTGGCCGTTTTATGGGTGTGTGTGAAAAAACGCTGCCGTTTCTGGGAAAAACTCGGGAGTGGCTGGAGAAACGGGGGAGTGTCTGGGCGAACGCTGGGTGTGTTTGTGACGTCAAACCAGGAACGAAACTGACTGAACTGATCGCAGTGGCAGAGTAAGTATCGAGCTACTCAGAAACTGCTAAGAAATTTCTATTCGCAATTTTGAAAATCTTTCGTTCGCAATTTTGCTAAGCTAAGATTCACTCCCAGTAGGCGGCGGCTTAGTGTGTGCAATGCTGCTAAAAGCAGCTTGCGAGCGAACAACTCGGAATGAGGGCCAATATTCAAGTCTTCTCCCAGAGCTCAAGCAGCTGGCTGCTTGCATGGTAAGTGAATTGTGTGTGTGTGTGTGTGTGTGTGTGTGTGTGTGTGTGTGTGTGTGTGTGTGTGTGTGTATTGTACAGTATGTGTGATGTGATATACATTGTGTTATTTTATATGTTTTAATTCTGGGGTCCAAAGATAAAGGTAAATAAAATCAGCTTGCTGATTTAACCATTAATGTGATATTTGACTCCTCAAGTACTGCATACTTTTTATTGAATGCTTGGACACAGTGGCGGAAACTCAATTGAGAATGAAGCTTATGTTCTGTTCCCCATAGAGGTGCGCACTGCGCAGGAATATTTGGGATGTTCAGAGTACTATATAATGTGTGGTGGATATGTGTACAGCAGACAAATCAAACTGAATTGAATGGATCCCAATGCTTACTTTGCTCTTAAACTTTATGCAACTTGTGCAATGGACACTAAAAAGGAGCAGTTTTGTTTTTTTACTGGGATTTACATGATTTGTATTGTCTAGTGTAAACATTAGCTAATGTTTACAAATAATTAAGGATCTAATAGGGTTTGTGATAACAATAAGGTTATAAAAGGGTCAGATTAGATGGGCCAAGTGGTTCATATTTGCCATCAAATTCTATGTTTCTATGGGGCAGATGTACTAACAAGGCAGTTAGGAGCTCATTGGCTGGTACTTTATCTCTCTTCCTTTTATCTCTCGCCAAGCTGGTTTACAGCCCCTTCATCAAGGGTTATACACGTCTATTACCTGCATATGTGGTCCCTCTAGGCCATTCATTAGGAAAAATATGGAAGTGTTAACAGGCATCGGGGCATGCTGAAATACACTCTTATTGGAGTGCCGGCATATTTTGTAGTCGTGTATATACACACACAAATGGATGGAAACCCCCCTATAAAAATACTGCGTTTGCCCCTGGATAAGTTGCAGCACAATGTATAATAGGCTCATCCATAGACGTGCCATCCATCACCAACAGACGGAGAGGAACAACTGGAGAATGGAGAGACAAGTACTGGCCATATCCTTCATAGGAGCAGACTTGGAGCAATGTCCTTTCAATAGAGGAGTCACAGACAAAGTTTAAAGAAGCTCACAAGAGGGCCCCCTTTATAGGGCTTGTGTCTTTTTTGTGACATGATAAGACAGCAGAAAATAACAGGGTACAGGCAAAACTGTACAGGTAAAAGTTGCAGAGTTGTGCGGTATGAATCAAGGCAGTTGGTGAAGTCACATCATGGGCTGAACGAAGCCATGGGAAAGGTGAGATTTACATTATCACTGCAAGGAGTAAGTACTGTATGTAGTGGTACTCACTGACCACCAGGGGAGGCTCTTTAATATGGTAATAGGATCCTGGTACCCGAGCTGGAGCAGTTATGTGGAACAGAAATAGATGAAGTCCCAGTGAGAAACATGGATGAGCCAATCACAGTCTGGAGAGAGTAGCAGAAGACAGGGCGCCTCCAGAGACCACCCCACAAGTTGGGATCAGCATCCAGCAGCAGTCAGCTAATGTCAGGGAACATGTCAATATCGTTGTGGCCAGTGCTTAAAGTGGTCCTCAGTGATCGCGCTGAGCCCAAAAAAAAGTGGGTCCCAGGGACCCTTCACTTTTAAAAATTGGGGTCCTACCGGTCTTTTTCTGGGTCCCATCGGAATGAAGGTTCTTATTAATCTTAATCTTGTTTGGACACTACAAAAGTGTTGCAAGGTGGGGGGGGTGACAGTGCTGCTGGACTGTGTAGCATGCAGGACACCCTGCACCAGAGCTGTAACTAGACATTTTGGTGCCCTTAGGCAAAGTGTATGACGTGCTCTACCTGGTGCAAAGTGTATGATGTACTGTACCGGGTGCAAAGTGTATGACGTGCTCTACCTGGTGCAAAGTGTATGACGTGCTCTACCTGGTGCAGTGTGTATAGGAGGTTCTACCTGGTGCAATGTGTATAAGCGGCACTACTGTGTGGTGTAATGTGAATTGACACTATTATGTGGTCACGCCCCTTCCCTATGAAGCCACGCCCCTAAAATTTTACAGCGCGCCTATGACGCGCACTACCTGTATCCTTGACGCGTTTCAACGCCAGCAGGGCGTTGATACCTGCCTTTCGAAGAAGACGCCCTGCTGGCGTTGAAACGCGTTAAGGATACAGGCTCTGCATTCCAGAGATCTACACTGCTGTCTGCTTTTAATTGATCCAGTTACCGGACACAGGAGCCCGGTTTTGACTACTGCAGTCAGGAACACTCGTTCTGCAGTTTTCATCCACTTAGCCCTGGCCGTCCATCTCAAATTGGGACGGTAGAAGCCACGGGTGCCGAATGCACCCGGACCGATTACCACAATAACCCCGAAAACCAGCTGCTTGTCTCCGTTTGGAAAGTACGGAGGTACCGGAGGTGTGGATCGGATAAGGACGGCTTATCGGGACTCCCTGCACGGCGCGGCATCCATTCCACCCGCTGAGGCTCTGGTGGGTGTCTTCATCTAGATCACGAGACAACACCAGGGAGCAGGGACCGAAAAAGCTCCTGCCCAGCGGCATATGTGCAGCTACATTTCCATCCAATTTACCTGCACCAGCCGTTATCTGCTAAATATCCGTGACTTATGCTTTTCTTCTAAAGCACACAGCCGTGAGTGATTCTTGTTTTGACAAAACATTTTAACAGCCTTATATTTTTGTGCACATATTGAACCCGGTTTATAACCTTCCAGGTGCTATTAACAATTAATTGCATGTTAATAAGATTTTTTTACTGGTGTTTATATTACAGTTTGAACACCTAGTTACAATACAGTATTAATGTGATGTTTTAACACTGTTGTTTACCCCCGGGAGGTTGTTGTAATTCTTATATACATTTTTAAATACATGTTTTCAAATTGTCTGATTGTCAAGCGCCACTTGTTATTTGTTTTTTAGTTTTGTGTGTAAGGGACTGGCAATTCCCTTTACAAGAGGCTGCTGACAATCATAGTGCAGTGCTACTCACCGGAGCGCTTAGTTTTCCTTTTTCCATCATACACATTGCGCCAGGTAGAACACGTTATACACAATGCGCCCGATACAGCACGTTATTATACACATTGCGCCAGGTAGAACACGTTATACACAATGCGCCCGGTACAGCACGTTATTATACACATTGCGCCAGGTAGAGCATATTATACACATTGCGCCAGGTAGAGCACGTTATACACATTGCACCAGATAGAGCACGTTATCATACACATTGCGCCAGGTAGAACACGTTATACACAATGTGCCCGGTACAGCACGTTATTATACACATTGCGCCAGGTAGAGCACGTTATCATACACATTGCCACTAGGTAGAGCACGTTATTATACACGTTGCGCCAGGTAGAACACGTTATACACATTGCGCCAGGTAGAGCACGTTATCATACACATTGCACCAGGTAGAGCACTGAGGCACATTGCAGTAACCACTTATGACTTCCAGTTGCACGAAGGGGCCGTTTGACACATGTGGCTCCGCCCTCAGCAGCGACTCACTGACACCATTTTTTCTGACAGCACAGTGCAGTGAGTGCACTGGCACAAGTAGCCAGCCGGCGCCTGTAGTGGCAGCAGCCTGGAGGAGCTCTATGTGAAATCACAAGCAGAGACTGTTCTCTGATAAGAAGGAACTCCTCCATTCGCTTCCCCTGACGGGCTGGCCACTGCTAAATATACAGACAATCAGTTACAACTCTGTCAAAGTAGTGGAGCCCCAGGTGCAATGGGAAAGTCAGTGTCACTGCACAGTTGTACTGATTACTGGTATATTTAGCAGTGGCCAGCCCGCCAGGGGAAGTGATTGGAGGAGCTCCACCTTGCCAGCCTCTGCTTGCGATTTCACAGAGAGCTCCTTCAGGATGCACTGTGCTGTCAGAAAAATGGTGTCAGTGAGTCGCTGCTGGGGGCGGTGCCACATGTGTCCAACAGCCCCTTCGTGCAGTCTGCCTCCTGGCCCTGCATACCGGTCATTTAAATCTGCCGCCCGAGGTCAGGTCCCCGAACCTTACATTCTATCTCCCTGCGTGCCCGGCTCCCGCCGCCCGAGGTCAGACCCTGACACTCTGGGCGGCCTCACATTGCACACATGGAGCTTGCAGCCCCCGGACATCCCGCATCTGCACCAGCTACTCCAGGTGAAGCGGGGCGACGCAGCACTGTCTACTGCTTACCTACAGCGGGAGCTGCGCGGCCCGGGCGGCTCCTGCTGCTTACACTGCCCTCTCAGGGAGCTGGAAGGTGATTGTCGGGTCTCGGTGGGGCATTGAGCGGGTCCTGGGTAGGGGGGTGGCGGCGGGCAGATCCGGAGCAGTACTCACAGTCGCAGAGGAGGGTGCTGGCGGCAGAGCGGAGGTGGAGCCGGATGAGCGGGGCCAGTCTGTCAGCCCTGCAGCACAGATTCATGTGCTGGCGGGGAGCAGGATTCAAAGCGGGAGATGCTGCAGGCTGTGATTGGATGGAGTCTACAGGAGGTGATTGGCTGAGGAAACAGCCAGTCACCTCCTGCGTTCCGCTGACTGGCTTAAGACATGCAAACACATATTCAGATGAGCGCGTCCTGTGGGACCCGCTCATCTTCTAAATGTGAGTCCCGGGCGGCTGTTTCTGGGTAAAATACGCGCCATGGCGTTTTTGCGATCACTGGTCCTAGAGAGGAGGTGGATCCACCCCCTCCCCCATGCAAAAAGGGGCGTGGTCTCAAAAAGAAAGGGGGCATGGTCACACAATAGTAATAATGCCCACAGTAGTAGCACCCCTAATACACATAATGCCCACAGTAGTAGCACCCCATAAAACACAATGCCCACAGCAGTAGCGCCCCTTTTACAATGTCCACAGTAGTAGTGCTCCTTATGCAATGTCCACTGTACTGGTAGTGCCCACAGTTGTAGTGCCCCTTATATAGACCCCATAATAGTGGTGCCCTTTATGCAATGCCCCCAGTAGTAGTGCCCCTTATGTCCCCAGGAGTGATGCTCCTTATGAAGTGCCCCCTTTACAATGCCCTCATTAGTAGTGCTTCTTATGCAATGTCCACTGTACTGGTAGTGCCCACAATTGTAGTGCCCCTTATATAGAGCCCATAGTAGTGGTGCCTCTTATGTAATGCCCCCAGTAGTAGTGCCCCTTATGTCCCCAGGAGTGATGCCCCTTATGAAGTGCCCCCTTTACAATGCCCTCAATAGTAGTGCCCCCATTAGTAATGCCCCAGTGTAGTATTGCTCCCAGTAGTAATGTCGCCTGTAGTAATGCCCCCAGTTGTTTAGCCCCCTGTAGTTTATCTCCGGTAGTTTTGTCCCCAGTGGTAATGCCCCTGCAGTTATGATCCCAGTAGTTTAACCCAACTTTAGTTTAGCCTCCCAGTGGTAATGCCCCCAGTAGTTTAGCCCCTGTAGTTAGTCCTCATGTAATTTGCCCCATGTAGTTTAGCCCCCAGTGATAATCCCCCCTGTAGTTTAGCCCCTGCAGTTATGCCCCCAGTAGTTTAGCACCCCAGTAGTAAGGCCCCCAGTAGTTTAGCCCCTGTAGCTTAGCCCCATGTAGTTTACCCCCAGTAGTTTAGCCACTGTAGTTATGCCCCCAGTAGTAATGCCCCCTGTAGTTTAGTCCCCCTGTAGTTTAGCCCCAAGTAGTAATGCCCCCAGTAGTTTAGCCCCTGTAGTAATGCCCCCAGTAGTAATGCCCCTGTAGTTATGCCCCCAGTAGTAATGCGCCCCTGTAGTTTGCCCCCAGTAGCTTGCCCTCTTGTAGTTAGCCCCCAGTAGTTAGCCCCTGTAGTTTAGCCCCATGTAGTTTGCCCCCAGTAGTAATGCCCCCAGTAGTTTAGCCCCTGTAGTTATGACCCCAGTAGTTTGCCCACAAGTAGTAATGCCCCTGTAGTTATGCCCCCAGTAGTAATGCGCCTCTGTAGTTATTCCCACAGTAGTAATGTGCCCCTGTAGTTTGCCCCCAGTAGTTAGCCCCCTTGTAGTTTGCCCCCAGTATCTTGCCCTCTTGTAGTTTGCCCCAGTAGCTTGCCCCATTGTAGTTTGCCCCCAGTAGTTAGCCCCCAGTAGTTTGCCACCAGTGGTTAGCCCCCTGTAGCTTGCCCCAGTAGTTTGCCCCCCCCAGTAGTTTGCCCCTAATACACTCACACATATGTTTAAAAAAAAAACACCATACTTACCAAGCCCCGCTCCTGCGTCCGACCGCAGCACTCCTCAGCACTATGACAGAGACGTTATGATGCCTCTCCCATAGTGCACACTGACAGAGCAGGAAGCCGGAGCTCAGTAGTGAGAACCTGCCACCGGCTTCCGCTGTGGAGAGAGAGCCGGGCGCACGCTGGCAACACAATCTCAGCAGGCGCCCGGAATCTCCCTGCGGCGCCGGGCACACATTGGGTTAGGTGAGCCAAAGGAGGCGGAACTGCATTCCCTCTCCAAGTGGAACTGATGGAACGGAGTTCTACCCGTTCCGGCTCACTTTAACCCCTGGTTGTGGCCACTGAATGCAGCCCTGCTCCATCCTGAACGCAGACATACATCACCTAGCTTGTCCAAAGGCCCTGGGGTAGAGGTCTGACTTACACAGGGTGGGTGCAACTGTGAAAATTGAGGCCACGGCTGTGTGATCTATGACGTGACTCCTGGCATCCCTGACAACAATTGGAAGAGCTAGGGGACTCTCTGCAGAATGGAGAACCACCACTGGGGATTAAACAGCATGTGAGAGCCCCAGAGCACCGCAGCACATACTGTAGGTGTATCACGGGGTCTCCAGAGAGATGCGACTGATATGGTCAGCCATCAAGCTATACCCTCAACATTCTGATTCTGAGTCAGACATTGTGGGGAATACTGCTCTGCACATGTATAAACTAAGCAGTCCAAACATGGATCTCCGGGCCTGTACTAGAGGGTGCAGTCCCAACTTATACCGCTTTCAGATTGCAAACCCAGGTCGGATCCGGCTTTTGAACCCAGGTCCGACCCAGATCCGAGCAGGCTCAGACCCTTTCACATTGCAGTTTTGACCTGGGATATTCCCTGGTTATTCCCGGGTTTGTGCCTTTCACACTGAACCCGGGTCACCCATATTAAACACTGTGATGTGGTTTAAAATGAACTTTTCTGGCTCACATTGATGAGGTTTCAAGGGAAATAAAGGGAGGGGCTGGGGAGTGCTCAGTGCAGACACATAAACAGCCAATCAGCACCTTTTCTGAGACCCGGGTTGAATATCCCGGGTCAGAGGCTTTCACACTGCGCAGCGACCCAGGTCCGACCTGTGTTTAACCCTTCTTTTAACCCGGGTTGAAATGCCGGGTTGCTCGGCCCGGGTTATTCACTTTGGCGCTTGCACTGCACCTCAACCCGGGTCGATCAGGCAACAACTCGGCAATAACCCGGGTTATTTTTGCAATATGAAAGGGGTGAGACAAATGGGCTGCAACTGGTTGGAGAGTATTAGAATACATGGTAAAGCTCATTTCCATGGGAATGTCATGGATGTCGTTACACCAATCATCTTTGGACCATACCACGGTTATCTGAGACTTTCCACCTAGCACAGGGCTGTTGGTAATCTAGATATGGTCTCAAACTAACACAGTGGGTGAGATAGGATTTCTCCTGCAGTCTCACGGACTTACGACACACTTAGGGGACTACTCACTTTGGAATATTAGAGAAAGTACAAAGCCACAGCAGCTCCAACAAGCCGCCGCAGCTGTGTCTGACTCACAATCTGCACCTATGTGTTCAAATTCCAAGTCCACATTTAACACTAACATTTGTGCTTCTGTAGATCACTGAGGAAAAGCATAACTCAGCAATTTAGCTTGATACAATCCAGTTTGTTAACTGTATTCAACATACACACAAATGCATGGAGTAGTGAGCTGCAAGAACAAGGGGTGCTTATAAAACCAGAGAGGTGGAAAACAATGCAATTAAGGACAAATTAATTTATTCAACGGCAATCTGGCTCCTCTGTTTTTATGGGGCTGAAAGTAAACAGCACAGACTGTAGCGGCAGGTTCACAGCTGTAAAGAGCAGGAATTATCATGGGCTGACCTTTCCCAGCCGCCACTGCCTTGTGCCACCATCACCCAGTCCCTATCTACTTTGTGCCACCTTAACCCTGCCCCCCTCTACCCTGTGATGTCTTTACCCCACCTTTCTCAGCCAAGGGTACAATATGTGTTTCCACTCTAGGGGAGAGGACAAACTGACCGTCATTAGCTGCCCTAGCGGGCCCCGGTGTCACACACTGACTGGTGTCACTGTGTGTCACTCAAAATTTAGACGACTTGCTCCACAGTGATTCCAGCTGGCGGGCCCTGGTGTTACACACTGACTGTTGTCACTGTGTGTCACTCAAAGTTCAGATGACTTGCTCCGCAGTGATCCCAACCGACGGCATCATAGTGTATGTGAGTGTATGTGGTCTGCAAAGCTAGTGCCCAGATTCTCTGTCCATGCTACACCGCTGGATAATGTACATTGGGGGTCATTCCGAGTTGATCGCTAGCTGCCGTTGTTCGCAGCGCAGTGATCAGGCTAAAAATTGGCATTTCTGCACGTGCCTATGGGCCGCAATGCGCACGCGCGTTGTACGAGTACAAAGCCCGTTGTGGTAGTGCACAGGTTGTAGCGGAGTTTTCAGTCGCACTGACGGCCGCAAGAAGATTGACAGGAAGGGGGCGTTTCTGGGTGTCAACTGACCATTTTCAGGGAGTGTTTGCAAAAACACAGGCGTGTCTGAAAAAACGCAGGCATGGCTGGGCGTTCGCTGGGCGGGTGTATGACGTCAAATCCGGACACAAATAGGCTGAAGTGATCGCAAGCGCTGAGTAGGTTCAGAGCTACTCTGAAACTGCACAAACTGTTTTTGCAGAGCTCGGCGGCACAAGCGTTCACACTTCTGCTAAGCTAAAATACACTCCCCAGTGGGCGGCGGCTTAGCATTTGCACGGCTGCTAAAACTAGCTAGCGAGCGATCAACTCAGAATGACCCCCCATAGTGCTTTCCCTTCCATATGCACTAAATATTTGATCAATTAGCTGTGGGGTAAACCCTGCGGCTAATTGAATTCCCCCATTATTGATATATGTTGAGGCTTCTCCTTCCCTAGTTGTGTCTGAATCTGTCTTTATTTGTGAAAAAGAGGATCCTTGCAGTGAAAAAAAAAGACCTTTTAAAAAGTACCCCTGCTGTTTTACTGATTCTGATAAAGGGGTGTGTTTATCACAGTTGCAATCAATTGGATGCAGTCATCTTTAGCAGTTTTGCAGTTATCAGCTGACGCAAGCCAGACCCCGCTCCCCCTCAAAAGGCTGCAATTAAGACTTTTCGGTGCCTATGTTCATCTCAATTTGCGATTACACCACACCCTTAACCACTTGCCTAGCATGGTCACATCAGATGCGTCCAGTCAGAAACGGACCGCCTGCACCCACGGCTACGCTCCTAGTGTGTCCTGATTACTGCTGGCAGCCTACGGCACCACCCACCCGGCAGTTAATAGGTCGACCCCATATGGTCGACATGCACTACGTCGACAGATACAATAGGTTGACATGGTCAAAAGGTGGAAAGTGTGTAAGGTTGACAGGTTCAATAGGCCGACATGCATATGGTCGCCCACCAAGTTTATTTGAGTTTTTTTCCATTTAATTCAACTTTTTAATTCTTTCCCATCAATGTGGACTACGATTGGGAATAGTAACCTGCCTTGCCCAAAGCATGGCGAGCGAAGCGATCCTGCGAGGGTGTGCGTTTCCGCTAATCTGGCTTTTACATTGTTTGACATACAGAATCACGCCCAAAAAACTGTCTACCATTTCCATGTCAACTGTTATGTACTGTGTCAACCCTTTTTGTACCTGTCGACCTCTTCAGGTGTCTACCTTTTACATGATGACCAATTGACCCTGTCAACCCTTTTACCCTAACGACCATATTTATGCCGACCTAATGCTGGTCGATCTAAGGATCCACACCCATGTATTGGAGCCTCCTCCCGCTCTGTCACAGATCCGTCACCGCTGCTGCCCTAATATAGTAACGTTTTTTTCTTTTATTAAACTGTAAAACTATATTTTTTTTAAATGTCCCTGTTCCCAGTGGGACTATTATATCGAAGTATAGTGAGTGTCAGGGACACTAACACAGTTTAACAATCATTTATTTACAATATCATTGACAAGAATTAAAATATACTTATCCATGTTCCTTAAGGTAGTTATACTGTACATGATAATCAGAATCCTAGCATAAGGTGTGGTCCCAGGGAGCCTTCTCTCGCTGTTTAAAATAGGTCTTGTCAGTCAAAGGAACCCTGGGAGGTTATTCCAACCCGTTCGAACGCATCGGTTTGTCGCTGTGGTGGGAATGGGTCAGGAATGGAGATACACGGCAGCCGCACTGTGCACCCTGTCGCCGGGCTACGTCGCGCTCAACGAAGAAAGCGGTCACAGAGCGACCGCAAGAACGCGTTCCTGGGTGGATCCGGACCACTGGTTGCCGTTTTCGGGGAGTGGAAAAGAAAACGCAGGCGTGTCCAGGAGAACGGAGGGCGGATGTCTGACGTCAAAGCCGGCTCCAGCATCGCAGAGATCGTCGCACAGGGAAAGTATGTCCAGGGCTAGTCATGTTCTGCTTGAAATTTTTTTCGCTTATCAGGGCTGCACAAGCAATCGCAGCCCTGCAAAGCTAAAATACACTCCCCCATAGGCGTGGACTAGTTGATCACAGCAGCAGCAAAAAGTTGCTGGCTGCGATCAACTCGGAATGACCACCCCTATTCCCAATCTCAGGTCTTAATGTAGGCTGCTATCAGTCTGACGTGACCCTCTATTTAACCCAGAATTCTGGGCAGTATTTAAGAGATCGTAACTCCATACACATGTCATTGGAGTCCCTGGTCACTGGTACAATATTGTGAAATCTATTGTTGTATAGAATTCTAATTTAGGACAAATAGCCTTTTACGTATTTTAGATGCCTAGGTCACTTGATCAAAGGTAAACATCTATTTGTTGACCACAAATAGATCTATTGTCTGGCCTATTATGTAACCTGAAAGGAGAACAATTTCTGATTAACATACTCTAAAGAACAAACAGCTTGTTCCTACAAAGATGCACAATGAAAGTCTTACAACACAAATATATATGGCTATGTGTACACATTTTATACATAGAAGACAATAGTTGGCTTTAGGTCAGAAATCAATACTGTTATAGGCCTTACACATTAGGCAATTTCACTGAACGATATGAACGTTCTCGCTCATTAATGAACGAGAACGAGTTCATATCTTTCAGTGTGTAGACACCAACGATGAACGATGCGCAGCCCCGCGCTTGTTCATCGTTGGTGCCGGGACGCTTATGCATGCAAGCCAATATGGACAGTCTCGTTCATATTAGCATGCACTGTCGGCCGTATTCGCTGTCGGGCAGCTCAGCGGCAGAAGATCGCTGAGTGTGTAGGGCCCATTAAATTCCCCAAAATAGTAAAAAAAAATTAAATGAATGATCACATTATTTAAGTAATAGCTATTTACACTTGATTTTCCATTTAAAAAAAAAAAAAATACTGAATCAGGTTTCATAGCTCTTATTTACATGGTTTGATAATAAAAAAAATCAAACATTTTGGGGGCATTTTTGGAAAAAGTATTAGCCAGATAAATAGTTAATGCACTTTTGTTGCGCCCGCATGCACGCTGCTGCCGCACCGTCGTCCTGTTTCTGCGAGTTTAGACTCATTCCAGTCCCAGCTCCCTAGGCGGAGAAAGTCAGATTTGATTAAAAAAAAAAAGAGGTCCTAAATTATAAATGATGGTTGTACTCCTACTTTTCAGGTGAATTTTTATTAAATAGCCTGCAGGAGAACACATGGGAAACGAGAACAGTGAGATGAGGTGTAGTTATAACCTGAGGCCGGCAGGTGGCAGTGCAGAAGCTAGGTTCATATAAGCGGAAAACAAAAGAGGGAGGAGCCACATGTGCTGCCGGCGTCGTCACTGTCAGAGCAGCGGCTTAGCCTGTAACCGGTGTGCAGCACTGGCTGCTGCTCCCATCCCCATCTCCGCCGCCGCTACCACCCCCTTCCCCTACCACTGCCACTGAGTAACCATCCTCCTTCCAGCTGTGCTGCTAGCTGCTCACACATACATGCAGGCAGCCAGAGCATCACCAAGGCACAGAGCATCATACCCGCCGCATGCCAGCAGCCCGGAGTGCGGGCATCACGCCGCTGCACAATAAATAGATACATCTGTACAGATACTGGGACCGGCGAGTCTGTCTCCCCGCAGCACAGCGTAATGTGACCGCAGGAGCCCGTGATTCCACTCTACCCCCGCGCACATGCATAGGATACATGCATAGCCCGTGCACGCAGCCCTCCCGGCAGCACCTCGCCCGCAGCAAGTTTCCGAGCCCACAGTGCGCCATCCGCACCCTACCTACAGTAGCACACGCACCGGCTGCTGCCGCCTGCCCCGCCGCCGCACGCCACCTGCCTGCCTCTCCTGCCGGCCGCCGCTATGAAGCAGGCTCTGATGGAGATCATGAGGATGAATCGGATGTGCAGGATGGTGCTGGTCACTTGCTTGGGATCCTTCGTCCTGGTCATCTTTTACTTCCAAAGTATGTTGCACCCAGGTAAGGGAGACCCTGCGTGTGCCCCAGCTGCTCCCAGCCATGCAGGAGGCGGGCACGGTGATTGGCATCGCTGGCTGGGCAGCAGATGAGGGGAGCAGTGATGCTCATACCTGTCTAACTGCTATGGTGCAGATGTGCTGTCACACTTTGGGATGTGGGAGCTTTGCATTTCATACTGCACCGTGTATATGATTATTATGTAGTTTTGTTTTAAATCTTATGAATGGGTGCTACTACTCTTCACGTGCTCGTGGGCTGTAATTGCATTGTAGTTTTTATTTTGCATATGCTCCAGATCACAGCAATATACCTAACCGTACTTGGAGAAAACAATATGTATAACACAGAAGTAAGCCCTTTACTTTTCTTTGGTCTCTGTAGCTGTGCATGCCTTTACCACGATAAGTGAGTGATATGGAAGCAGCAGACAAGCTGTACAGATCCTTAATACTAGCTACCAGTGTCTGTACTATACTGTCACACCCACTTACAGGTGACACTACCTGCCCCACACCAGAGAAGTATGATGACTATATGCTGCTGTTTCTTCTGTACTATTGTGCACTTCCAGTCACTTCAGAATCAGGGAGAAAAATGATGTCTGATCAGAGGGTGGGACATCTCCAGAAATATAGAAATAAGAGTCTATAGTTGATGAATGTCTTATTTTATTTTGGTCAGATTATATATTTCCACTTTGTACGTTACAGTAAATGTAACGGTAGCGTGGTCAGTTGTTGCAAATCATGTTCCTCATGTAGTAAATGTTATTGTGAAATAGAATTGAGAATGCTGATGGCACATTTATTTACATTTAAAATAATTAATACTTGAACATATGTGGGATATTTTAATGCTCTCGTTACCTTGGCTCACTGAAGTTTTGATCTTGTTACCATTATAATGGCTACTTCAGGATATTACCTAAAGCCGCGGTTCCCAAGCTTGGTCCACAAGGCACCCTAACAGTCAGGTTTTAAGGATATCCAAATGAAAGCACTAGTGACTTAATTAGTACCTGAATGATACCATCTGTGCACAAGCTTGGATATCCTTAAGACCTGTACTGTTGGGGTACCTTGAGAACCAAGTTTGGGAAACCCTGATATAAATAGTCATGTCCATTTTTTCTTACTCGCGCTCAGCAGTGCTTTATTAGAAAGTGGCATGGTTTTCTGTTGTTTATTAAGAGTCTATTCACACTTTTGTCTGATTATGTGCTGAAAGCCTGCTTGACATGGATGAGAACTTTAACTCTTTCTGAACTGAAGGAGACTGCGTGGTGTGTAGGATCTATTTACTAAGCCCTGGAGAGAGATAAAGTAGACGGAAATCAAGTACCAGCCAATCAGCTCCTAACTGCCATGTTACAGCCTTTGTTTGAAAAATGACAGGAGCTGGTTGGTAGTTTATCTCTCTCCCCTTTATCTCTCTCCAAGGCTTAGTAAATAGACTCCTTATTCTTTTACAGTAAAGTATATATGTGTTGGATATTATAATCGCTATGACTATTTGTCCATATAAAACCACTTAAGCTGTTTAACCCGCTTTTTTAGTCCCCTTTTTGGGGATTCCTTATTTAAATGAGTTACTTTTTTGCCAGCTAAAACCAAAAAACAAATTGAGATTTTGCATATAGTTTATTTTATTTTTTTATATATACTGTTAAAAATATGTTTTGGTCATTTGAGTAGTACATATAAAAATACTATAGATTTACTGAAAGATATAAAAGTAAAACAATAATTACAACAGATATACCTCAGAAGATCACTGACTTATCTTGTGGTATTCCCACTTCCAAAGCTTATTTCTAGCTTTCCATAAACATATTGCATGCATATCTTGTACAGTATCATCACTGTCTTTATCTACATATGTTCGAACAAAGCCTTTGCAATGTACTTTGGATATTGTACACCTTTTTAGTGTTGCACTTTCCTTCTTGAGTATGGGACTAGTACATTAAATAGAAATCCAATGACTCCCTGGTTGTTGGTGATTTGCACATTCCCGAATTACGGCTCTGTGTCTGTAGTCTAAATAACAGAGTCTAGAAGGAAATGTCCAGAGCAAGGTCATTTAGCCATAAGTGTAGAGTGACAGTAAGGGATGAATATACGAGGCTTGGTGTGATTTCAGGCATAGTGCTGTGACTCATGAGTACACTTTACAGGAATGCGTTGGCAGCTAGTGTCTTCCCTATGGGCCGAATTCAGACCTGATCGCTGGGCAGCAATTTTTGTAGCCCTATGATCAGATAGTCGCTGCCCATAGGGGAGTGTATTTTAGCTGTGCAAGTGTGCGAATGCATGTGTAGCAGAGCTGTACAAACAGATTGTGTGCAGTCTCTAAGCAGCCCGGGACTTACTGTACTTAGCCGATGCGAACACTTCAGCCTGTCCAGGCCCGGAATTGACGTCAGACACCCTCCCTTCCAACGCTTGGACCTGCCTGCGTTTTTCCAGACACTCCCTGAACACGATCAGTTGCCACCCACAAATGCATTCTTCCTGTCAGTCACCTTGCAATCGCCCGTGCGATCGTCTTTTCCGCACCATCCCGTCGCTATGCATTGAGCCCCCGTTGCTGCGGTCCATCGCACCTGCGCATTGCGGTGCATATGAATGCGCAGTTCGGACCTGGTTGCAGGCTGTGAGAAAACGCAGCCTTGCGATCAGGTCTGACTTACCCCCTATATCCCATGGTGGAGCATCTGAGGAACAGTGTTTATTGGACAGAAGTCCTACATTTACCATGCAGCTCACTCTGAAGCCACTGCTACTTCTTTACACACTCATTCGTAAATCCATGCCCTACTGTAGCTTGTGTTCCAGTGACCGTGGCACATTCTACACGTTTACATCTAAGGGAATTCTTTCATATTAATGTTTGGTCCAGAGCAGAACTGATAATATAAATTAATTTGAGATTGTAATCAATTTTAATTAAATTCTAAGAGATACTTGGTAAAGAAGAAAAATCAGTCCGTAAAAAAAGTGAAGGAAAGAAGTGCGGCCAGAATGGGAACAGAGCTTCGCACATGCTGGTAGTAGGTGTGACATGCAAAACAATTGCCGAAATTGTAGCATTTACTACATACCTGTGATTTACACACAAAGTGGTTGTGTTAACAAAAAATAGTATTGCAGTGGGCACTTATACCTAGTACATACAGCAAAAATATCATGATTGTAACTATACACTATAAAGGGCCCTACAGACATGCCGATCCGCCACCGAGCTGCCCGACGGCGGATACGTCCGACGGGCGACCCGGCGGCGGGGGGGCAGTGACGCAGTGACGGGGGGAGTGAAGTTTCTTCACTCCCCCCGTCACGCGGCTCCATTGAAGTGCAGGCAAATATGGACGAGATCGTCCATATTGGCCTGCATTCACAGCCGACGGGGGACCAGCGATGAACGAGCGCGGGGCTGTGCATCGTTCATCGCTGGAGCCTCCACACTGACAGATATGAACGAGTTCTCGTTCATTTATGAACGAGATCGTTCATATCTATCAAACAAATCGGCATGTGTGTAGGGCCTATAAGATAGGCATACAGATGTCTTTGCTGCAGTCACGCCAGACAGTCCCTCATGGCAAGTCAGGTCGCGTTAGAATCTTCTAGCATTTTTTTGCTGAAAATGTGTCTTCTGCGCAAGGACGCACGGGGAGACTGCTGATTATGTTGATATGACGCTTGTATATCTGTGTGCGACTGAGTCTCTGAATCTGTGAAGTGCTACAAAGTAGCAGCTGCAGCTTTTATCCAATGCAAGTTCTGTTCTGCTCTGTATACAGTCTCACACACAATGGGAGATAGTGTAAAGTGACGGGAGATCACGGGGCGATATTCAATTGATCCCCATTATTGCGCATATCGCACAAATAGCAGTCTGGTTTAGCTGCGTAAAGTGGCAAACCCAGACTAAACTAATGGGTGTGATCACGAAAAGTCTTGTTTGGCCGCCCAAATGAGTAACTTTTTGCAAATTTCAGCTCGCCGCCTCTGGTGGTAGCGAGCTGAAATAACCGCGCCTGTTGGCAGTAACAATTTGGATAGATGCTGGCGGGCGCAAAATGCATTGCGATAAATTTTTGGCAAAAAAAGACGCCTGATGTTAGCAGAGGTGCACGGGACCTGGCAGCTCGCTCTTGCCAGGGTTCTCGCTATGCATGATATATTGAGCCTAGATTTATCTGCATGTATACTAGGAAATATATATAGATTTGGTTATC
The DNA here is from genome assembly GCF_028390025.1 of Pseudophryne corroboree. Classification (NCBI taxonomy): domain Eukaryota; kingdom Metazoa; phylum Chordata; class Amphibia; order Anura; family Myobatrachidae; genus Pseudophryne; species Pseudophryne corroboree. Next base: position 563,530,896 of record NC_086449.1, on the reverse strand, counting down.
TCTCTCTCTCTCTATATATATATATATATATATATATATATATATATATATATATATATATATATATATATACATATACATACAGACAGACAGACAGACAGACAGACAGACAGACAGACATTGTGGCAGCACCCCATAGTAACAACGATTACTTGCCTGGTGCCCTCCTAGGTACCTCAATGGCTTAAGGTCCAAAATAGCAGACAGATGGGCGGCACTCAGAAATATTATCAGGCAACAAGCAGGGTAAGGCAACGTTTCAAAGTGTTTACTCCCCCCCCCCCCCCCCCCCCCCCCGTGCTGCTGTTGCAGCGCTGTACTCTGTGGGGTTGAGACACACTGAGCAATGATGGATGAGAAATGAGCGGTTTTCGCAAAACATACTGGAAAAACGAGATGACGGATCACTTCGCTGGTGTGATGCGGGAGCGCGCATCATCACTCGTCGCCCGTCGCTTGGGCATACACACTAGGTGATTTTGAGCTCAAAATCCTAGTGTGCCTAATGTGTATGGGCCTTTAGATAATCAATGTCTTTCTGTGTTATTTATCCTTTAAGGCTAAAAATAATAAAAAGCCTCCTAGTACTAATATAATATAGACCTGTTGGGAAAACAAAACTGGAACGTCTAATTGTGTTGTTGGAGAGTATTTACTCTCTTCGTACAAATGTAGGGGGGATTTATCAATGCATGGAGAGAAATAAAACATTAACCAATCAGCCCCTAACTGACATTTTTCAAACACAACCTGTAAAATGACGGTTAAGATCTGTTAGGTTAATGCAGGCATGTCCAAACTGCGGCCCTCTAGCTGTTGAGAAACTACACATCCCAGCATGCCATGACACAGTTTTAGCATTCTCTGACAGCAAAACTGTGTCAGGGCATGCTGGGATATGTAGTTTCACAACAGCTGGAGGGCCACAGTTTGGACATGCCTGGGTTAATGCCTTATATCTATGATCTTTCTCTCTCTCCAAGCTCTGATAAATATATATATTGTGCGTTGGAGATCCTAATCTGTGTATTTTACCTTCTCCCTAGTATCTGTTTGTACGTGTATATGTAATTATAGTTTTTCTCTAAAATATGACTAAATAATCTGTATCCTGGCACCGTACATTTGTTTGCTTGATCACGTGAAGACACATGAAATTCAAATTTTAAAACTGAGAAGCATTTTTTCCCTGAACAAGCCATGTTGCAATGCAGTGGATGCAAATACATTATTTTAAGTATTGGTTGCTTTTGAAAGTAGTGAACAAATACTGGACAGCATGTTATGTTTCACCGGAAAATAGAATTAAGCTAAGACACGCCTCTTCCCAACTATACATGTCTCTGCACACTTTAACTCACCTGCACCTGCAGTCTGCCAAGCTTCTGTTTTGATTTGTTCCTGTAGGCCCCCATCCATCAGCGATGGATAGGGACAATGGCTCGATCCCCCGATGGTCGCATCAGGAAATTGGGATCCTCAATCGGAGACCGTCTGTTCGGCAAATCGGGCATTTTTAATATGGTTATTTTCCCCGATCCTAGACAGATCGCCAATGACCTATGACTGCCCATCGGTGGAGCCGGTTGTTAAATCTGCATTCCTGACAGGTCCAGGGAATCGCTGCATAGATGCAATGGGGGCCTTAACTCAGAATCAGGCCCTGTATGGTTTAATTGCAGTTTGTTCAGATTCATACTGCATGTCCACAGCTGTAAGGCTACTGCTGCATGTTACTGCCTGTCCTTCCTGCATCAGGGTTGTGGAATAATCTGTAACCCCAGATCTGGGGTAACTTTTGCTGACACATTTATGCAATTATCTGCAGGTCAGGCCAATAATCACACAATATGTGTGGTTGCGACCGATCAGTGATGAACAGTCTGTTAGATATTCTTAAATGGTTCTGTATGTCCGACATATCCGATCACTGGGTCGGCCGCATCTGACAGTGTATGTGCTGCCGTGGCTGACCTCCCAACCTTTTACCCTGTGCCTTCACGGTGGAGGAACACATATTGTGGCCATACACTGTGACGTATCTCAGTGTATAGCCATGATATTTGATGGTGTCAGGCCAAATTAAATCAGTCGGATAAAATATCTGTAACAGTGTTTGCCCAGCATTATTGCAATTTATGTATTTAAAATAAAAAAAGTTTGTAATTTTCTGAAAGTACACATTAAAAGATAACTACAACATGAAACCTATTAATTACTTTAGCGCACTCTTTACAGAAAAAAAAGATGTGCAGGGCTGGAGGTGGACATTAAATTGTAGGTCGCGGCCTGTAGGTACCTATCTGGATGCCATTATTATAGGGGCAGGGGAGTAATGATCCTTTTGTTGTCAATTATTTAAAAAAAGTAAAGACCTCCTTTAGAATACATAGCACTGCGCATGGTTCTATATCCTATCATAATTGGCTAACTACTTCTTAATAAATTAATGGCATACTTCAAAATAAACCAAGCATTTCCTTAAGATAGTCATAGTTCACTCTAGTGTTTCAGGCCAGACTACAGATGATTGGATGTGTAAACATCTTGGATGGATGAGTTGTAGAAATGGCACAGTAATACCGCTTTCAGACCGCTATTGGCAGGTCGCACCGGGGAGCTGTACATAGGTGCTTCCTGGGTGTGACCCGCCTGAGACCCTTTCACACCTCTGTCCCCAGCTCGGCATATTGCCGGGTTGGTGACATCAATGGTGACACGTGCTGGGGCAGTGCTTGGAGATCACATGATCTCTAAGCGCTGCCCGTCCATACAGTGTGAACGGGAAATGGGTCGAATCGACCTGGCAACTTGTTCACACGTGCACAGTGTATTCAACCGTGGTCGCTACCAGGGTTGAAATACTGGGTCACTCGATCCGGGATATTTCCCCTGGGCACCTTTGAGACCGCACAGCAACCCGGGTTTAGTGCGCGTTCATGTGCAATAACCCGGGGTACAAGCTGGCGGTCTGAAAGGTATATTATGTCCATTCAGGCTATGTACAGAACAATGTGATACCACTGTGAATGTATGCATCCCTCTATCACTTCCAAGGGGGCACTGGCTTACAAAATGTTTTTTTTTTTTTCTCTTTCTTTCTTTCTTATACCCAGAAATATCTATTATAGGGGCCCATTTATCAAGACCATCTTCAGAAAGTTTTTCAGAAACAGCACCTTTTGGTTTACGCCAACCTCTGGTGCATAAACCGCTATAGGCCTATGGAAGCTTTCTCGCAGCAGAGGGATCATATGATCCCTCTCCCGCTGCCTCTGTCTGCCTCATGAATCTTAGGGTGTGTACACACGGTGAGATATTTTCTTTCGATTTTGACTATATAGTCAAAATCGCAAGAAAAGTTAGTGCAGATCGCAAGGTGAAAGTCACCTTGCGATCCCGATGCGCGGTCCCGCCAGGTCTGCATCGCAAGAAAAGATAGACTGTGCAGGCAAGTCAATCCTTGCTAGATCGGTGTACTATCTGGTTCATCTCACATGTCAATGACATCTCACATAAACCAAAATCGTAAGCACACATAGTCCATCTCAAGAAAAGTTAGTCAAAATCGGTGGTGCTGGGCTCCGGGTAGTTCAAGGGAAATCGCAAGTGAAAATCGGGCATAGCAAGGATCTAACCGTGTGTACATACCCTTACACTGTGGGTTTTTCAGGTTTGTTAGCAAATGGGTTTTTCCCATTACTGTGCTTTTTTTTTTTTTTTGCTTACAAACTTTAATAAGGCCCACTGTGCACATACACAGTCTCAGATTCTCAGGGGGAGTCTTTCAGTACCGCAGGGATGTGACTTGCAGGGACAGTGGCTGTCACTACCTTTGTCCCTTTGAATTAGTTAGTACAGATAGTATATAGTGGGGACAAAGGGAAAAAGTCAGTAGCAGCACTGTTGCAATTATTATTACATAGGCCCTAAATTCTTATTCAGCTGAATTATGTTGTGATCCCTCAGTAAGGGGTCACACATTGTACACTAGTTGTCGGCCTTCATTAAGAATTGCTAAAGTTACTTACCTATTTGTCAAGCTTTTATTTCATAATCATATGTAGAAACTGCAGTTTCTGCATAGTTTTCTGAAATGTTGCTGTGTACTAATTTCCTAATGCAGATTACACATAGCCTCCTGCAGAAGGCTAGCCTAATTAGCACTGCAGATTGCAGCCCCCATCATTAACAATGGGAACTAAGGTCAGAATTTGGCCTTGTTTATACTATATTCAGATGGCATAGACCACTTTCAGCATATGGAGGCTTACTTGCTGGACAGAGATCATCCAATCCCTCTCTTGCAGCATCTGACACTGGTCTTCATAGCGTCACAATCCTACAGAGGAGTCTTTCACATTTGTGTCCAAAATGCTAGGGAAGTAACACATAGGGACAGCAGTTATTACTACATAGGGGTCTATTCCATTGATCATTTCAGTATTCAGTTTGCGGCCAAATCCGACAGGTTTTGGCCCGTTCCCGACAATGCCAATCCAACTCTTTTTAAAGTCTGATTGACGTTGTCGGAAACGGGGCAAAAACCTGTCTGATTTGGCCGCGAATCCGACAAAACACGTGGATCTGCGGTTAATCCGCCGATCCACATGTTTTCCGACAAGTTCTGACTTGTTGGATAAACGGCAGTTTGACTAGGTCGAATCTGGATTAGTCCTTAAATTGTCGGAAACTGAAGTTTTTCCAACAAGTTGGGAATTCCGACTTGAATAGACCCCTTAGCAGGGATATTTATACGGAATGAAAATATCTGTTGTGATTTGGATTTTTTATCATTATGGCAGGGCTGCCATTAATAATACGGTAATACTTAATAATATTATAGTACATGGGCCCCCAAATCTGCTTGTGTATATAGTTCACAATTTTTCTTTTAGGGTTTTTAAACTAAACTTTGGACAAAATCTATTTCAGTTCTTCAATTATGTGCTGAGCTGTGGCTGGCAGTATTAATATACACTTTTTTTTTTTTTCTTCTTTTGGCTGATCCTCATTGCAGCCTGTTTCTCTGAAAGGAACTAGGTGTGTGAAACTCTCAAAGCAAAGCTTCACTTACTGGCTCTGTGGCAGTAGGCAATTAGAATGCACAGCTGCCTCGGTGACACGGGTTAATGTTATACAACCCTTTTCTGGCAGGGGCTGATTAATTACCGCTGCGCATTTTGCTCAATTGGAGGTAAGGTAGCTTTATTGTATTCTGTCCCAAAAAAAAGAGGGGAACAAATGTTATGGAGATGATAACCATACAACTTGCTAGGGGTAGCACAGTAACTGATGCTGATTGGCTGGTGTGAATTAAATAGGAATTGTGTGGTCATGCAAATACGATTTGACTATAGATTTCATTTGAGGCTTTTGAAAAGCTGTCATTTTATTGGATACTTTTAGAATTGCAAATACATTTTTCAAAATTGGAGAAACCTTTTTTATTTAAAGAGTGTTTTTAATATTGTTGGTGTATGTGAAACAGAAACGGTGTGCACACCTACTTATACAGAACAAATAAGAATGATAAAATATATATACATTGTACAGTTTAAACTACCAGCCAGAAGTAACTTACATACAGTATATTTCACCATCTCATTCTAAATTGCCAATATTGTGCAGCACTGAAAATGCTCAGATAATGTAAAGGCTGTGCCTTATTTGCCGTTCATATGACCCCTTGAATGGCTAAAAAGACATTATTATTTTTTTTGTACCTAAAATTATTGTTTTTATTAAATTATGTAAATAATAATTACTAAAACCCAATTTAGTATAATGACAAATAAGCAGATTTTTAAATAAAATGATAGTGAATAAGGGTTAAGTATATCTTATTTGCATAATTGACATAATTTCATAATTTAAAAATGAACCATTTTGGGGACATCTTTAGAAAAAATCGTTTTATAAGTTACACACACACACACACACACACACACACACACACACACACACACACACACACACACACACACACACACACACACACACACACACACTTTTAGCTACAATTTTTTCAGGACTTCATAGTCCTGCAAGAAGAGCAGTCGGCAGCAGGAGGTGGGACTATTGCAACCACCTCTACAGTGCCTGTGGGTGAGGTATGTTAGATAGACTAGACTTAGGTCGACCACTATTGGCTGACAGTAAGTAGGTCGACATGAAAAAAGTTCGACATGAGTTTAATAAAAAAAAAGGTGTCGTTTTCTTCGTAGAGTGACCAGGAACCCCAATTAGTGCACTGTGTCCCCTCGCATGGCTTGTTATGCTTCAGGCAAGGTGCCTCGCTGCGCTTGGCACAGGTTACCGTTCCCAATTCCACGTGGATCGTAAAGTATGAAAAGGTTAAAAAAATTAAAAAGGAAAAAAAAATGTGAGAAAATCGTATTGACCTTTTGCTATGTCGACCTACTTACTGTCGACCAATAGTGGTCGACCTAGACATTGTTGACATAAGTCTTGTCGACCTAGAGACTGGATCCCGTGCCTGTACCTGGGAAGTGAAGGGAAACCACAGCTTCTCTGAGTCCGGTCTGCAGTCACAGCCACTCTTCTGTAGTCCATCAGGCAGGAGGGCTACACTCCACTATTTGTCATATGTAACTCCCAGGGACAGCGGTGGGGATAACCACTGTCTTTGCAAGTTATATCCCAGGGGTATTAGAGGTGCCTTTCACACTTATGTAAGATTGCTCCATGTGCACAGTGTCTGTTTCCTGAGGCTGTGGGAGAAAGCAGTTTAGCTATCCGAGAATGGCGTAAAACAATGGGACCATAGGGGGTCAAACTGCAGTCCCTAGTGATACTAATGGGTGCTGCAACTATAGTTATCCTCTGCAGGATATTTCTGTGAACTCTCCTGTATTAGGCTGCAGTTCCATAGCCGGGATGCATAAGATTAAGCGGAAATAAAATTAAGCAGAAGCTTTAATTACTAACTGGATTGATGAATAGGCCTCTAAATCTAGTATCTGGTAGGCTTCACCATGTTAAGACAGAATCCATAATTGTACTTACCTGTGGAACACTGTTCTTATGATCCAGCAGATTCACTGTTGTTATTATTGTTATTATTATTGTTTATCTTTATTTAGAATTCGCTACAAAGTGTCTGCAGCGTTGAAGGTTACGGGGAGGACAGGACCTATATTTACAAAATGGTAAAAAAAATCTATACAATCATATAGAATCATACTATTAACAAACAGCTGCAAGTTATCAGAGTACATAGCAAGTCATGCAAATAAAGCCATTTCTGGGTAAAGTGAGCATACATAAATACATATAAGCAATAATTAATAAAAGCATGGCTGCAATTAGGAGAACAAATCTCATAGAACGCAGGAACAATTCTGTGTGATATATGATGGGAACAAATGAGGAGGACAAAGTGCGGACAGGGATGAGACAGGGCCCTGCCCATGAGAGCTTGCAAGGGGGAACATTACACATTACTGTGCTTTTGGGAACAATTATTGTGTCAATTAGATATTTTTTAATTTTGTATTTTTTTTAATATCTCTTCTCGAACAAAAGTATGTGGGCTGGCTGGGTGGTGAGACGCGGCGACTGTGATCTATGATATCACATCGTTTTCAAGGCATAGGTCATGGCCGGAGCACGACTGATCCTCTAAGAAGAGCCCAGGCCAACAGTTCACTTTGAAGGTGCAGGAAGCTGCTCTGGCTCCGCGGCACACCTTGCAACTGGTCGCGGTACACTAGTGTGCCACGGCACACTGGTTGAAAAAGCCTGCTATAGACAGTACAAAATAAGTTTATGAGGAATAACATTTATGTTTAATTGTAGTTACATATAGATTACATTATATTTATAAAATCTTTATTTTCTTTAAATATACATTTCTGACTCCTATACAAAGTAACAACAAGCTCTAGGTTAACGTTAGGATTCTTGGCCCACTATAATTACAATTTGCAAAAATGTGTCTTCTTTTACCCTTTCAGTTCAGTGGCTCAAATAAATGATATATTCTAAATTAGAGACCTATGTCAGCAGTAGGTAATAAGTTACTTTTAAGCCTATTAATGAATTACTTACCTCTTACCAAAAAACTTACACATGGCATTCAAACACCGATTGCTCTATAAAATAGTCTGGTCAGTTAATTTAATTGCAGCATGCCGTATTTAATTGCTCTAGTCAAGGATAATCACTTTTACTCATGTAAGGTCTTCCGTGGGATTTTATTGTACATGGATGCTAATGGCAAATATAATAATAATAATAATAATAATAATAATAATAATTTTTTTCTAGCATTGCGGTGTGGTGGCACGAATTAATTATTTATTTTTGTGATAATCTGTTTTCTTTCTTCAGTTCTCTATGGTGCATTTAAGAGACCGTCTTTTGACTGCTATCATGTTCAGTAATAAATAAGATACACATAGGTATATATTGTTAAAGTGCATGTGATAGAAACATGTTACAACCTGTTCACATAAGTAACGTAGAATGTGTGCTCGGAAAATAATAATGAAGCCTGTGTAGCCTGCTGTTAGTGTGTAAGTTGTTTTGGGCCAAATTGTGTTTTTTGTTTTTATTTTATTTTCTGATACACAAGAATAAAGAGCAACAATCTATGATGCTGTACGGTGTGGAAACAGACTGGTTACACATTTAATAGGTTAGACACATACTGTAATTTAAATGAACTCATTATTTGTGTTTTGTTTCTCCCACCTGCGCTAACTGTGTACGGAGACTTTCCGTTCCTGCTCCCTAGCAGGAGTGAAGATGCACAATCTGCCCGGTAACAGCAATTAATATAACATCACATAGCAGTAACCACCTTTACAGGGAGGGAGAAAAGACAGAGAACACATGTTTTGTGTAAGTGAATATTTTATGTTGCATTTATTGAAGCCATTTATTCACTGAAGATTTCTAAGGGAGTCACTTTTGGGGATTAGTTGTCTTTGATAAAGGGAAGTAACAGTTAGCAATAAATTTCCCCAGCAGGTGACAAAATAAACACATGTTCCTGATTGCTTTTCGCTTGTGTCTGAGGAGTAATCACATGCTCTCATTTGTCTAGTATTTCCAATCCCAAGAAATTCTGTTTCATTTGAGCTTAAAAGGTAGTATGGCTTCCAGTGAGGAAACCCAAACCCTGATGGGAAGTGATATAATAGTGTTTCATCTGCAGAGTGAGCTGAAGCCGTGTTCCTCCACAGTGTCTGTAACAGAGCCCAGGGCAGCCTGTGTAAGGATAACATTGGATTCACTTTATTTAAATACCATAGCCGTTTTCTCTGCCGTCACATCAAGGAGCCTGTACCTAACATTTTCTGTTTAGAATTCATTCAAGTGAATGGCAGGCTTTCTAGGAGCATATCTGAGGCGTCAGTCCTTTAGAAACATGTTTAAAAAAAAAAAAAATGTTTGTGTAGACCAGGGGCATCCAACTTGTTTTGGAACACCATAATAACAAATAACTTAAAATAGCGGGCACAACTTTTTCCTCGCCTCACAACATCTTGAAATAAATGTATCTTTTATGACCACATTCAGTATCAGATTTTCTGCTCTTTTTTTCAGTTGCCATCATGCAGTTAGTGATCATAGTTAAACAGAAACACGTATCAAAAACACAATTTACAGCTGCTAAATACCATAGAGATATATCCAGTCTAAATAGCAGCTATGTTCAGAAGTCGGCTATTTTCAACCTTTTCCAAATGATGGCACCCTGAACAAGATGCTAACTAGTAATATGCCACACCTCTGTGCCCCAAATTCATATAACACACCCTAATGCCCCCAATTGGTATTCTAGCACACACATGTCCCAAATTGATTATATACTGTACCACACCATAATGCCTCATTTCATAATATCACGGTAATGTACCTAACTTGTTATATGCCACGCAGATCCCCATCAGTCAGTCCATTTATATGCCAGCCTCAGAGCCCTCTCAGTCATGCATCTTTGAATGAGCAGATCGCCCACAGTTATGCCATTATTTGTCAGCCCAGAGCCTCCCTTCCCCCTCGTGACCTTGTATGTCAATCCAGACATCCCCCTCTTGTCTTTATATGTCAATTCTGTAGCGCCACCTCTGTTATATGTGCCAGCCCAGAGCTCCCCTCATGTCCTCACATTCCAGCCCAGAGTGCCTCCTCATGTCCATGTATGCCAGCCCAGAATGCCCCTCCATGTCTCCTCACTGAAAGCAAAGTTCTGTCGACCATCTGCCTGGCTGCAGTAACTCCCGCGGGACTCATGCCGATACAACCACAGATTCTGAAGAAGACTAGAGGCAGAGGTGTAGAGATAACCAGCCTGGTCACTGCACATTGCCATTCATATACCACCTCTGGACTCCACACAGAGCTTTCTGGAGGAATCCTGGACACAGGGTCGGATGTCGGCAGGGAATGGCCCACGTTTTTCCTGCAAGCCGTAGATTGGATGCCCCTGGTGTCTATGTACCCTAAAACCTTAAGACCATGATATCTAGCCACAAATGTCATTTAAATAAATGCTATTTAATATTGATATTAATTATGTATCGCACCATATGTTGCTTTAATGTGAATGTGTGTTAAAATCTCACTTTTTTTCATTTTTCAAAACAATGTAGTGACGTCAGGAATCATAAAGCAAAATCTAGTGTGAAATGTCTTCACAATGGAAAATAAGGACCGCAGGGAGAAATTGAATATACTTCATAGTAGACATATCAGTTATACTTAATTAGCCCAACGACAAGAAGTTTGACATTTACAACTCTTAGATACCTGTTCTCCTGCAAGACGCACAAAAAATAGACTATACCAAGAACAAATTTTACAGGTGTGGAGGTTAAGCTGGAGAAGTCTTAGCATATACAGTATGACTGGCTAAATTACTAAAAGGAAGGTTTCAGGACACTATATTACCTCTGACAGGGACATTGGTGTATGTGTATGTACTTTTACTCTAAGGAATGTATTTACTAAAGTGCAGGATTACAGAAGTGGACATGTTGTCCATAGCAACCAATCAGATTCTAGTTATCTTCAAGAAGGTGGTAGATAAAGAAGTATAATCTGGTTGGTTGCTATGGTCAACACCCCCCACTTCTATAACTTCACATTTTAGTAAATATACTGCTAAGGAGGGGGGAGGGGGGGGCGACAGTGCGAGACAAACAAAACAACCCAGTCACTGTCGTGAAGAGCTACTATGTCTGTATATCCCTCGTCCTTCTATCTCTTATTTCTGTAGCTCTGCTTTTGTACTATGTTGTTGACTGAATAACCCCGCCCCCCACAAAACCTGCGTTGTTAGCTACTTTTCTTTTAGGATGTGAGCCCCTGTTTTTAAGGTGTATTTGACTGGAGTTACACGACATTTCAGGTCAGTCTTTATCTGACATGTGTTAATATTGAAGTGGGGAATAGAACAACCCGTAGCCTATCGTCAGCACAGACGTCTGAATCCCGCACCTGTACTGATCTTGTTGCGGCAGTGTTTAGTTCATTTGTGTGGTTGTGCAAGTGAGGTCAGGGCTACTATGTATGGGAGGCAGGAAGTCACAGAGTGACTGATTCCGATTCACATGCAGCAGTGTCTATTGGTGGCCGTCCGTGTGCGACTTTATGCACCTTCCCTTATGTACATGTGTACGGCTGAATGTGCAAGGACTGAGACACCCACTTGTAGTGGCTATGAACACTGTAGTTCATAATTGGTCATCTTGATGATTGGTGCATCTTTATATGTAACCATCAGTCGCATCATCAAAACTTGCAGCAGCCCTGTGGCAGGTGCAGTTTCTCCATCTGACTCTGGCTTCCCATGTCAGCAGCTGTGAACACACTCACCGTTCCCAGCTGCTGACCACACCATTTCTGGCCACCATCCAGGAACACCCATCCCTTTTCCACAACATACGGCTAATTCAGAGTGAGCGGCCAGTCACTCTGCGTTAGCGCTGTAGGAAAATGAGTGCACATACAGGCTGGTGGTCATTTTCCACCTACTCTTACCTGCAGTATATACTGTTATGCAACTAGTTTTTATTTTTATAATATATATACATTTAAAAAATGAATAAAACGACTGTCCTATACTGGCACGACTAAAGACTGATGAAGCCGCCGATGTGCTAAATAGCTTGAAGGCGGGGAAACACGTCTCTGATCGACTGCTACACGAGACCTGTACTGGCAGAATTTGTGTGTACCGTTTGAACTTTCTCCTGATTATCCGGATAAGGCTTTTGTAAAGGTTGCGGAGCACTAGAGCCGGGAGTAGATAGGAGCCCAGAGGGAGGACGCGGTATAATTTCTGCTTTATAACAGCATGGCCATGCTCAAACAGCAATTGCCAAGTATAACCCTGCAATACAATCTATAATTATGCATGCATATTAACTTCTCTTGCTTGGCAAACTAACAACCAGCCATTGGAACTATTATTACATCTTTTGGAGAATATTCCTTAGTATATGACAATCTGCGATACAGGAATCAATATTGCAACATTATATCCAATCAAGGAACCTTTTTACCTTGTTACCAATCAGAAGAAATATCATTTTGGTATATTGTGTGTATTGGTATTGTTACATTCTTCCTGTGTTTGTTTAATCACATATATTGTGTGTCTTGAGAGGTGAAAATATAATATTTGCCTGCTATAAAATTAAGACAGAGAATTTTTAGGATTTATTAATTGCTGATCTTTAGTCGTGCCAGTATAGGACAGTCGTTTTATTCATTTTTTAAATTGATATATTTTATTATAAAAATAAAAACTAATTGCATTTTTAATACTATTAATTTGTCAGCGCTTTTCTAGTCTCTCTTTTTTTAGTAGTATTTATTTGTGAAGGGCAGGGTGGTCCCTTTAATTTAGGAGAGCTGCAGACATATTTTTCATTTAAACTACTCAGCATTCAATTGGCGCCAGGAGGTACTTTGTACCTTTTATTATTTCTGATATACTAGAAAAAGATTATCACACAGATCTATGGCGCTCAAAGGAAAAAATATATAGTACACCTTCAAGATAAAAAATGATAGGTTGATAATCACCCTAAGGATTTCCTCAAAGGAGCACAACCTTGAGATTTCTATTTCTCTTTTTCTTTATTTTATCGGTCTCAACTGGAACCTATAAGGTTTCTGACCTGTTGGGTCCTTCATCAACGCGTTAAGTGTTCCTTCTCCATGTGACCTGGTGGTGATTGCGGTAACTATTCTTTGGTAGTGACCTCTCTATATCCGGATTGAGGGATCACTTTATCAGCCTGTTTTTTTTTCCATCTGGGATTGAACCTGAGGGTGGTTGCTGTTTGTCTACCGGATTACATGGATATGTTTTTATGCTGAATAAACCACGTTTGTTTGTAAGTGCTTTGATGTCATTAAATCCTGCATATTTTTAAAAAGGATCATCGCACTATATTTTCTTTCTATTGTTTGTGCCTAAACCTCAAAACACGGTCATGTGGAGGTAGTCACATTTCCCTAGATTTTCAACATTGTTTGGAATACTATCCTTGGCTAATGACGACCCTGTGACTGCTATGCTGTGTGCCTAATGGGAAGTCATGAGATATGCTGTTTGAATTACATCCGTCTGTAAGTGCATTCGATTGACTAGAATCGCTCATTAAAAGGGTTTCATTGCATCTTCTCCTTTATGTGTCCACCCTAACACACACATTGTGTGGAGGAGGTTAAATTGTCTTTTAGGTTCCAGTTGAGACCGATAAAATAAAGAAAAAGAGAAATAGAAATCTCAAGGTTGTGCTCCTTTGAGGAAATCCTTAGGGTGATTATCAACCTATAATTTTTTATCTTGAAGGTGTACTATATATTTTTTCCTTTGAGCGCCATAGATCTGTGTGATAATCTTTTTCTTGTATCTATTCTCCAGTGTTTGTGGATGTACACTATATTACACTAATCTTTGGCTGCACTTGTGGTTTAATTGCGCACTAGTTTCTCATCTTTTTATTACTATTTCTGATATACTGTTATGTATTTTCAGGGTTTTGTGGGCCTCACACACTGCTATAATCTTCTGAATATTTTTTTCTCTCCTTTCACCCTGGAAAAAGGGCATTTTGGCCTATTCGATACTATCCTCTGTCACCTTTACTAATACCCCTTTCAGACAGCAAGCTATGAACACAGGTAATTGGCACATAAGCGGACATACCAGTGTTCATGTGCAGTCTAAAAGGTGCCAAGGGAAAAATGCTGGGTACCCGATATTTCAACCCTGGATGTGACTCGTTTCCCGTTCACTGTGTGTATGGGCGACATTTGGAGAACATGGTCGCACCCTGGGAGCTCCCGTGTTAGGTTCCCGGGTGCAACCCGCCTCAGGCGGTGTGAAGGGGGTATGAAAGGGGTATTACTAACTGGGTACACACATCAATCGGGTGAATTCCTGATGGCCAATCCGATCAGCAATCTCCGATCAGCAAAATACAACAGGTTAAATATCACTGACTCAACAATTACGATCATTCTTGGGTCGGAATGAGCAAAGCGAGGATTCGATTTTATTTTTTAACGCAGCAAAGTTGTTACGATTTATGGTTGAAGCATGTGCTACATGAGGTTTGCTTAGTACCACAACATCAGCTATGTGAGTGTAAGTATTGTATGTGGTTGTTTTGGTGCAATGTTCTACATACATTCAGCATTAGCAAATTAACCATTATGTGTCTGTTTTTAATGTTTGTATGTTCAACCAGTTTAGTTTCTCTATTATAATCAGTCCTGGAATATTTAAGTCTTTCAAATTTATGTATAAAAAAAAATATTTATTGTAAATACAAACCCAAAGGAAATTTCAATTGATAACAGCATATATTGTATTTTTAAGTAGTAAATATACACAAATAATAAAGGTGTAAAGTATGGCTGCTGTGTACATGTATTTAAGGCAATTTCTAACAAAATTTTTCATTCCTGAATATAAATTGCATTCTGCCCCTAAACAGTTTTGCTCAGTGCGGGAAGACTAATAGACATCTGCACAGTGCTTCTCTCTGTGATAACTACAGGGCACGTCCAAGCTGCACAGACTGCTAGGAGGCCAAGTGAATTCATAATTAGGTTTGTTGTCACTAAACATAATTATGTTTGCATAATGAAATTTGCTGTGCTGTTGTCACGTTTAATAACGATGGCCTGATTCTTTCTATTATAGGCAATCTGGTATGGCAAATGTAATAAATATGAAATGCACAGTAATGAAACTAGTCAGGTGTGAGTTCAGCATTGCACAGATTCTCTTCTGAGAATAGCACTGTTGAGGCGGGTATGGGATTCGGTGTCGACAGTGTCTAGGTCGACACGGCCATTAGGTCGACATGGAAAAAGGTTGACGTGAGTTTTTGGGGTTTTTTTGTGTTTACGTTGTAAAGTGACGGGGAACTCCAATTAGTGCACCGTGTCCCCTCACATGGCTCGCGTCTTCAGGCAAGGTGCCTCTCAGCAAGTATGAAAAAGTAAAAAAAAAAAAAAAAAATGTGAAAAACTCATGTCGACCTAATGTGTGTGTCGACCTAGATACCGTTGAGGCATACTGAGATCTGCAGTAGCAGGATGAAGAAGGTGCGTAATTATGTAGTATTTGAATCCGGTTTTTATTTAACCCTATATGAACCCACGTCCATTTAAATGGACATTATTAAAAAATGTTTTGCATAGACTTTATTGTGATGACAATTGCCATTCAAATTCCAATGTCCATTTAAATGTGTGAAAATACTGTAAAACAGTCCATCCTGGTGGCAGTACCGATGGCAGTACTTTAGGATGGACATTGGGTCTAAATGTCAATTTTTTTTATTTTTTTTGTGTTACTTAGGGCATCATTCGTCTACTTTACCAGGGTTGTCTCTATGTTCCCTTCGTGATCAGGACCTGGAAGTGACAGCATGAGAGGGCAGATGAGAACTTCCGCCCTTACAGCAACTAAATGTTTTATCCATTCTCCATTTGTTTGATTTTATTTTGTTTTATCTATGCACCATTGGACGCTCTGTGTCTCGCTTCGCTCGCCACAGGTTACTATTCCAAATAGTTTGTGACATGGACCCAGGGGCTTATGGGAGATGTCCTCTCCACGAAGGGAAACTAAACTCTACCACTTTACCAGTGTCATCACTGGGATACACCGGAAGCATATAATGGGTCATAAAGAGTTAAGTAAGGTTCAGCAACACACCACACAGCTTTGCCTGAGGATAGAGTCTTCCAGGGGTTCCCAAAAAAAGTGGACATAGCGTTTGGTCTGGTGATCCTTTTTCAAATGCAGAATCTGCACTTAAAAAAAGGATCACTGTATCCGAAACGCGTCATGGGGACGCCATGCCACGCTTTAAAAATGTAAAGTTGTTCGTCTTTGATAGTGTTTTTTTGGTTGTTTTTTTACAGATTTCAATAAAAACAATTTTTTTTACTGCATATTATTTTTATTGCATCTGAATATACAGTATGTAGGTAGACTAATCATTAAAACGTAGTACACTTTGAGACATCTCAATAGGACTGAAGGTTTAGAATTAAAATGAACATGAATGAGTGTAAACTATGAGTTCTTTCTCTGTGTATTTCCTTCTTAATGTGTTGGAGTTGTTTTACCCTTTTAATATTGAGAATGTTAGTTGTGGTTTTCTCTTGTCCTATAGGATTGTTAGGGGAGAAGTTTGTGGAGTCTAGGCTGATACTCAGCAGGTTAGTACCTCTCTGATCAGGGTCACCTTCCCATTCCCCCTATTTCTCTGTAGTGTGTTTGAATTTACTGCATTGGTTCAGCTCATTGAAATGATGACCACTAGTAACAAGAATGTGGAAGAATTCCAGGGGGATTCCCTTATAATAGGCTTTTTTTTTTTTTTTAAGAAGTCATGGCGCTGTGCCTGTAATCACAGCATAATAAAAAAAAAACCTGAATTTATTGGATCCGCTGTCTTCCCTATTCTGAGGGTTGGTAGTGTATGTATGTAAAGCCTGCTACACCACTGTTACATTTAGCAGTTTACCTGAATTCTACAAAACATTTTGTTTATTCGGAATTCAAAACTGATGTCGGGCTGAATACCCAGAAGCATACAAGTATGTAACCGCACGGAGAGAGATAACAGGCGCCGTTCATCATTACACACAAAGCTGAAAAAGCTGCTCATTTTAAAATGGAAAGCATGTCTATTGCACAGATGTACAGTTACAATATGTCCAGACACACATATATCATTTGAAATATACTAGCTCTTCTGTCTTGATGAATTAATATCCCAAGTTTCATACATGGGGGAATCCAATTGACGGCGGGGAAAAAAAAACAACTTGCGGCACAGGGTTTTGGTATTCAATTGCATGACAGAAAATGGTCATGGTGATTTCTATAGAAATCACCACGTCTTTTTTTCTAACACCTCCAGAGCAAGTCTGAGTTTTCCTAAAATTGTTAATTTTAGGAAAAATCACTGGGACTTGCTCTGGGACCCCGGCGGCACCCCCCTGAGGACTAATTAAGCAATTGGAAGTTTCCAATTAGCTTAATTAGTCTGTAATTACTCGACAAACAAAGTGGGGTCTTCTACAGCATCAGGAGCAGATTCCTCTGCAGCAGGGAGAGTAGTGAGAGGTGTATGTGAGTGTGTGTGTGTGTGTATGTATGTGACGGAGTGTGTGTGAGTGTCTGGGGGTATGTGAGTGACCCCCCTGTCCAGTGTTCTACCCCTGGATCTGGCTGCTGGAAGTGAATCAGCTCTTGCGCCTCCCAGCAGCCTCCTTCCCGGTGAGAAGATGGAGGGGAGACAACAGTATCTTTTCTTTTTTAACACGCTTGCGTGGTTTTCAGTGCTGAAAACTACACAGCCATTTATTTATTGGCTACTGCAGGTATCGGAAGCGTGCATACACGCTGTAATCCAAAATTGGTGGCGAGGTAAGCAAGTTTTTTTTCTCTAACGTCCTAGTGGATACTGTGAATGTACTTCAGTACCATGGGATATAGATCGGGTCCACTGGAGCCTGGCACTTTAAGAAAACCGTGTGCTGGCTCCTCCCCTAGCAGACTCTGTTTGTAAAAATGTGCCCAAGGAGCCGGGTGCATTCCTCTGGAGCTCCAGAGAGTTTTCATTTGAAAATGTTTTTTAGTTTATTATTTTCAGGTGGTACTGGTTGGCAACCAGTCTACCTGCATCGTGAGACTTAGAGGGGGGACCGAACCAACCTCCCTAGGGTTAATGGTTCGTAATCCTTGCTGACAGGTCATTAAGTTCCTGAGGCGCTGTTTCACATACCACACTGTTTGTGCACACGCCAGCAGCACGCCGCCACCCCCTAACAGATGCTGAAGTAGACGCAGGTGCGGTGAGTAATCACTCCGGGGTTAAGGGCGCAGCAGTCACGAGCTGCGGTGCCCACCACGGACCCCAAACTGGCGATGACAAAAGGGGTTATTAAACTTACTTTTACACTGTAAGGGGGTTATTAAACTTCCTTTTATATATACATAAAGCCAGTATAATCTTGAGAGGGACCGCACCATGGAAGGAGCGGGCCTTCCCAGAGAGTGGGACCAGAGGTTGAAAGGCACAGTTTCCTGCTGCTGCTGACTGAAAGGCTGCATGTTGGAGCTGCTCCTCCACAATCCCTGCTGAACCACCAACAGTACTGGTACCAGGGGGTTTATAGGAAGGGAGGAGCATATCAGAGGTGGTGACTTTGCTGCAGTACAAAATTTATTTATATTGAATATACCCAGCGGAGTGCTGTTTTGCTTGGGTATGGTATGCTGGTCCCAGTCCTCTCTGTTGTCACTCCATTCGGACTGTCTGGGGTTGCTGTGGTGTTTCAGTATCTGTGTTGTCTCTACACTGTGTTTATCCACATAACTCTGTGTGTTTCTACATAAGAAGAATGTCTGGGGAAAAGACTGTGTGTCCCTCATGTAACACTAAGTTTACTTCTTCCCCAGAAGGGTTGCTCCTTTGTAACCAATGCTATACCCTCTCAGGATAGTGGGTATGGGTCATTAGGTCGACCACACTTAGGTCGACAGTCATTAGGTCGACCACTATTGGTCGATATGCAATAGGTCGACATGTACTAGATTGACATGGAAAAAGGTCGACATGAGGTTTTGTTTTTTTACTGTTTTTGGTGTCGTTTTCTTCGTAAAGTGACGGGGAAGCCCAATTAGTGCACCGTGTCACCACTCTAGGCGATGTACCCGATATGTTGGTCCGATCTGCAAGATTGGACAACATACTGTACCTACTAGTATTTACCCAGCTTGAGACACAGTTGAACACAGCAGATATATTTCCTAATTACTATGAGCACTGCTACCTACTGTATCAAGCAACCCTCCTGGCACTAAAATAAACTTTGCACCCGAACTATCCTCATAATACTGTATTATTCTTGCACAAAGGTGCAACTACACTCACCCTTAACTCTCCTCTATTGGCCAGGACACCTAATGAGTTCTATTCAAAGGCTTTACAAATGAGTGTCTTATATGAATAGTTAGCATTACTTGGATGCCACCTCTACGCCAATCAAACTTCAGCCACAATATTGACGTCCCAGCAGCTCTCGTGTCCTTTAATTGGCTTACATTCTTATTTGGAGTGTCCAGAGAATAAGGCCGTATGTTTCTGTTAAGTCACGGACTGAGCAAAATGAAAAAGTGTTCTTATCAGCTATATGATGTTCATTAACTGAGCCACCTTCTAACTGTAGATAACCTTCTCTTATAGCTCTGATCATATCTTTCCTAATGATACTGTAAAGTTTGCAATTGGATAAGGTGTCCTGACTGTAGCAATCATGAGCTTTTACTATGCAGTTGGCAGGTGCTTGAGGTTCTGCCCTAGAAAATCTGTTACTTTAGTGTTTAGCCCTGAAATGTGTAGAGGAATGAAGCTGTGGGTTCAAAGTGATCCACAGTGCACTTAGGTGGTCATTCTGTCCTGACCGCTCGCTGCAGTTTATCACAGCGATCAGGTCAGAACTACGCATGCGCCGGCGCCGTAGTGTGCTGGCGCATGGCTGACAGCCGATGGTGGTTGTTGCCTAGCGATCGCCTCTGCCTCATTGACAGGCAGAGGCAGTCGCTGGGCGGCACGACGGCGTGTGGGCGCGGTCCGGCCACGCCAGCGGGGGGGCGGGCCGCAGCGGCTGCGTGATGTCACACACAGCCGCTGTGACCCAGGGCAGCGACTAGTAACTCCCGGCCAGCCGCAGGAGCTGCGCTGGCTGGGAGTTGTTCTTCAAGTACAAAAGCATCGCCGCTGTGCGATGCTTTTGTACTTGTGCGGGGGGTGGGGCCTGACATGCGGGGAGGATTAGCCCTGTGTTGGGCGTCCCCCCGCATGTCAGTGTAAGTGTTTTTGTAGCTGTGCTAAATTTAGCACAGCTGCGATCAGGTCGGAATGACCCCCTTAAATGTTTTAGCGTTTTTATCGACACAAGCAATTTTTGATGCTTTGACTTACTCTTTAATGTTTAGGTTCACAATGTGCTTATGGAGCATATTTTTGCCACTACCATTATAAATCATTGTGGGTAGGATATACCAAAGCAAAACTGCAGTAAAAACACAATTTTCAGGGTTTTTACTGCATTTTCAAATGTACTAAGTCCTGGCTGCCAGGGCACCGGTGTGGAGGGTAACGCCAGCTTTTGCTGGCATTACCCTATAGAAGCTTATGGGCTTCTTTCCGCGTCGCGCTGTGCGAGGGATCAGATCGTAACTCTTGCAGCATGCCCCATGGCCGCTGCGTCCCTCTGCGCATGCGCAGATGAACTCCCAGGGATGATACCCAGAAGTCCAGGGATAGAGACTCCTTGCAGAGGACAGCTCTGATCGCAAGAGCTGTCCTTCACAACACTAATTGCATATGTTAGTACATATGTGATTAGTGTTGGTGCAATGTTTGGCGGGTACCACAACAGGTTGGTACATCCCGTCCTATGAATGCTATAAAAATATGCAACATATATTTGGCAGTATGAGCCGGTTGTGGTGGAAAACTAGTGGTTCAGGGTAAAACAGGAAGACAAATGTGTTTGAGCCACCTTTACAAACCTACTTAGGTCTGACCATTGCATACCTCCCAATTGTCTAGGTTTCAGTGGGACAGTCCTGAACCACGGACCTCAAAAGGACAATTTAAAGTTATAGGTATTTAATTTGGAAAAATGTACAGGAGATGAGCATTGCATAGCTTTTACCTTCCCTTCAAGTAAAGGATAAATTCCTAGTACTGTATACCCATATTTACGACTATTTCACATGATGGTCTGAATATCATGATGGTCTGAATATAAATTCAGATTTGGTCTAACCACATAATCCACTATTAGCCACTAAACATACTAAGCCCCTCTAGTACGTCAGATAAAGGAAACTACAGTATAGTAAATAGGACCTAATACTTGGGGGCACCCAAAACACTTTATCTGATGCAATAAATGTTATAGCAGCTGCAATATCAATCAAGTACTGTTGAAACTAACATCCTAAAACAAATTAAATCTTTAAAACACAATCCGGTTTGGCAACATAAAATAACTTTCATAGCACTTACCATTTTGGTGTTATCTATGCACCACTGGCAAGTGCTTGTAAGTGCTGCATGCATGCCAATCTAGCACCAGCGATAGCGACGCGCGGGGCCATGCATTGCTATCGGTGAGGGGCATACACACCAGAGATCCATGCTTAAAGTCTAAGCAATTTAGTCAGTTTGCTTAGATTTTAAGTACAGATCTCACCGTGTGTACCCCTCTTTGTGTATACTGTACCTTTTATTACTCTAAAGGCATCATAATTACAACTACAATAAGGAAAACTTCTTCAGTAATAAACACCAGGGGTTGAAACACTTGAAAATACCTTTGAGACAGGGCTGCAAAGTACAATATTGTATCAAAAGAGCAAAAATAACAACATGTAAATACAAGTAGAATGAAACACATATTCGAGGTAAACAGGAGGCAGATAAATGAAAAAAGAATGCCTCTGCCCAGAAGAGCTAGGTTGTACCAAGTTGTTAGGTGTGGAAGCTGTGTGTGAAGACTGGTTTCATTTTTGGGGACAGGGTTCTTATATATGGCAACCAAACAGAAAGATCTTGCTGCAAAACCCTCTTTGTTTATGGATGTGGCCGTCCAATCCATAATTAGAAACAGGGTGAGGATAGGTGTCGTGGGGTCAATCCACTGAGGGGATTGTTTTATCAGCAGCACCAGATATTTTACTCAGGAGTAGTTTGGTGCCATTAGGAATAGTATTAAAAATAGATGAGGGGAATTTACCCCAAAACACCCAAGCAGGTGTCAGGGTGTCATCAATAAGTAAAGTATGTTTGATATAGTGATGTATTTCATCCCAACAGTCAGTAACCGTGGGGCACAACCAGAGACAATGGCAAACATCTGCCTCAGGGGAGGTAAATTCATGCACTTGTCGGAATGGATCCGACAAGGGCTATTCAATGAACGGCCAAATCCGACTGTCGGAGTTGAGCAAAATCCGACTATCCGAATTGGTCGTTCCCGGTGTCCAGCCCTGCTGCTGCTGCGGTCAGCGGTTGCCGGGTGCGCTGGCAGCGGCGGGGGGACATGTCTGCGGCGGGGGGGAGCACTGCCGGGAGTAAGGAACCTGGCCGGGGGGATGCCATGCTCAATCCGACTTTTTTTAAAGTTGGATTGAGATTGTCGGAAAGGGGGACAAAACCTGTCGGATTTGGCCCCGTTTCTAACAGAAGCATGCGGATCTGCGCCTATTCTGCCGATCCACTTGTTTTCCGACAAGTCTGGAATTCCCAACTTGTCAGAGAAAAACTGCCCTCTTTGAATAGGTCTGAACCCCTTCCGACAGCTATTGAGTACGGCCCTTAGGGGTAAAAACAGGATGTCTCATGTTTTACAATGCAGTTTGTTTGGGCTAAACCACACGTAGTCAAGTGGTTTGCACACCCTCACATCTTGGTTGTGTTTTCAGGTTTCAGGGTCAGATGTATGGATTGGCGCTAGGGGATTTTCTGGTAACTGCGCACACTATGTGCAGCAGTTACCGCTTTACCCCCATGTAAGAATGTAGTGTTTACTGACAAATGTCTGGGGCACTATGCTCCCCCATCAATATGGGTACGGTTATCTACAAGAGAGCGTGCCCGATGTGCCTGCAGATGTATGACTGATCCGTGGCACTGACCGTTTCGACAGCTGCAGCTGTCATTGCTACATTCACAGCTGCAGCGGCTGCCAGTCTCCGGGCTGCATGGGAGCTCATGAATGCCCAGTGGAGCTAGCTGGGCATTGTGACACCATGCATTAGCACTATGTTGATGTGCTGTGGACTCTGACAAGGATCGCCAGAGGGGGGAGTGCCACTCTGGCAGCTGAGATGTTAATACATCTCATCGGCATTGCTTGAAGCAGGAAGAGCTATAGCGGCACGATTCGTGTCGCTATAGTAAATCTGCCCATCAGTCTCCAAACTGCAGTTTGATGAGTCCTGCAGTTTTGATCTGAAAACTGCATCTGAGGTGTGGCGGTTTGCAAACTGCAAACAGACTGTTCTTGGTAAATCCTGGACTTAAGGTAACAATATTCTGCTTTGTAACCGCTTAAAAGAATCAGTCATTGTCATTTGTTTCTCCCACAGCCTGTGTCAACAAATGGTTATGGAATATAAAAAAAATACATTGGTAACATCTATAAAACAGTTTCATGCAATCTGAAGCTCAGCAGATTAATATTGTTTGGGTTCTCACATAACCCAGTTCTGCTTGGCTTCTCTTACGAGTCTGTGTTCAGTAGTGCAGTTATTATCTTGGGCTGAAACCAGCTGCCTTTACCAATCTTCATATCAAAAGCCCTTTGCCAGACTATTCTGTGGAATGCCTTCATGCAACTAGTAATCCCATACAGAGAAGTCTCAATTTTCCATAAGCTTTTCAAGCATGCCGTGTTGACCACAAAACCAGGCAATTTAGACATGAGAGGTCTATATCGATCTGTGTATGTCTAAAGCCACTTAACAATGGTCTTATTACATCTTTATTGTACTGGCAGCATATTATTTTAATTGCAGCTGTAGTATTTGTAGCTCTGTACTCTGAAACCTTATTTTTTGATCATGCTATTACACCAAATGACATGCTGTTTCTTCTTAATATATATTGTGTGTGATGCTCTGATTCTGGTACAACATGCATACATAACTGCCAGAATGTTATGCTCTCAATTTTGTAACAATCTTATTATTGTGGGATATATTGAATAATTAGTTGTTAAATATGTCCCAGTAATTTCATCCTAAATATTGCTGTTTAGAACGGGTTTTTCTGTTGGTTTATACAGTCACTAACCTCATGTCCTTCACTTTGTGTCGTTTTAGTTTTATAATTGGCAGTGTGTGTTTTTATTTTCCGATGAGTAAGTCTTAGTTAAGGAGGTAGGTACTCTTGTTTGATACGATGCATTAGGTTTTTGAGTACATTTAGGTGTTATGTGTCTTGTAGGTAGAGACTGTTAAATAGAGTGTTCCTTGTTTTAACCTGTTTAAGGACAGTGCTGACTTTATATGCACTGGTGGCTGACAAATATCTTCCAGTGACTGGAACAACTTCTCCTTTCTACAGACTGCTAAATTCTGTTGCGTCTTTTTCCATAGCTCTGTTTTTCTTGGGGATGAAAAGGGTGTATCCAGGAGAAAGGGATATTTCTGTTTGCCCTCAGCATGTGTGTATGTATTAAGTACATTGAAACGGTCTGATTTCTTTTAACGCCCTCTCCTTTTTAAACAGAATCTTTGGATTTGAAGCTAATAGGATTTAGTAATCGCTTCTTAAAAACGTAATTTCTTTTACAAAAAAAGTGTTTAATTTTATTCCTTGCAGAGATTTTACCTAATTGCACATGTTGTATTTTTTTTTTGCAAGAAAAAGAGGGACATTTCTACGTACCAGAGGTCTGGGAAAATCATGCTACTTATTTGCTGGATGTTCAAAGTCACTATGGTCCCATTAGAACGTCTACTGTCCAAGATCCATGTGTAATCATGTAAACATTTTACTTCTATACAATCTCGACATGAGCCTTTGTACAGGGGTCGCACGTTTCTCAGCCAAGAATCTCCAGGGTTGTGGTGCAACTCCAACTCTGAACCTAACCGCAGGGTAACCCTAAACCTATAATGTCAGCACTCACGATGGATGTTGACATGTTCACTATTGACTTTTTGTTCATGTTGACATTCTGAATGTTGCCATAATGACGACATACCATCACCAGAACACTCAGCTATTCAGCGCTCTGTTAGGAGGAGGCGAGGGTGGAAATTGGTTGCCTAACAATTCTGAAGTGCTAACCACACCCCCTGGGGGCTTAGCTACGCCCACTATGGGGCAGACTCACTACTATCATGTGGTGGTATGCTTCAGTATGGTAATTTTAAATGTGAGGAGGTATGAAGCTCTAGTGAGCCAGACATATTAAAGGAGGCTTAAAAACCTAATCTGTCAATAACCACCATGTTACTATGTACAAATCAGAATCTATATATTGTTCTAGTAATTAAAATATAGAGAGTAAGTTCAAATGATGCAAAACATTTTATCAAATAGCCCCGAAAAGTCTAATTTCTTTTACTCATTGCTGCAATAGAAAATAGGTTTCGGTGTATTTATTTAAAAAAATAAAAAAAATCGCCAGGTCAGCTCCCTGGGGATACTGGCTGGCAACAGTAACTTACTTCATCGCCAGTCAGCCGGTGTCCCTTCTCTGAGCATGCATGTCTGGCATTGTTGGGTCACATTTGCATTGCACCTATAGCCCGATATTAGGATATATATATATATATATATATATATATATATATAGAGAGTCCAATCGAGCACGGCACTCAGAGACAAAAAATAGAGTTAATTTATTATGTCAGTGGTCGACAATTGTTTCGGAGCAAAGCACTCCTTCGTCAGGACAACTTAATGACAGCCAAACAACAAACAGACAAACACTTACCCCCCTAAATACCTGTAATGTCTCGTGTGTCCCAGCCCACCGCAATCACGTCCGCACTCAGATCCCCGGGCTAACTTCCGTCCTCAACTTCCGGAATCGACGTCAGCCGTCGCCAGGGAGATGCGACCTGCGTTCCACCCGGCGGCAGCTTGCGTTCCAACACCGCAGGAGGTCAGAAGTAGCTTCACACAGGGAGCGAGGGGCTGAAATGAAAGCAGTAGGGATGAAACATACCAGTAAAAAATGACAATGAAAAAAAACATAAAATATACACAAAACTATAGCAAATACAGACACAATCAGCCCCACGGCCTATACATATATAAATCATGCAAAAAAGGTCAACTAATAAGATAATACATATACAGCATTATACTAGTGAATTCCAATTAATTTTTTCATTTAGCCCACCAGGAAAAGTAGTTCCAAGTCTGGTGATCCAACGAGCTTCTTTGATCAGTAGATGTTTAGCTCTATCTCCTCCCCTTAAACTAAGGGGGGCATGATCGATCATAAAGTAGCGTAGGGAGTCTAGAGAATGCCCTGCCTGCTTAAAGTGTTTTGCAACTGGTTGATCGATACTTTTCCCTTCCAAAATTAATTTGATGGCGGATCTATGAGCCGCCATACGTTCAGAAAATTTACGAATTGTTTGGCCTACGTAATGTAAGCCACAAGGGCAGACAATCATATAAACCACATGAGAAGTAGAACATGTCAACACAAACCTAATCTCATATTGTTTATTACAATGGGGGTGTTGAAATGATTTACATTGTAACATGTATCTACAGGTAGTACAGCCACTACATCGGTAGCAGCCCGATGCTTTAAAAGATACATTTGGGATATTAGTTTTACCCATCCCAGTAATATCAGTTCTAACAACTCTATCCCTGATGTTCCTACCACGACGGAAGGACATCAGAGGGGTGGATCTATGAAACACTTTGAGGTCAGGGTCAGAAGAGACAATGGGCCATAGCGCCTTAGTTGCTCTTCGAATGATGGAACTAGAAGTAGTGAAATCACTAGGGAACGGGACCCGATGGGACAGACGTTTGGTTGTGGGATCTAAAAGAGATTGACGAGACATAGAAAGCACCTCTTCTTTCTGATTTTTAAGAGTAATGAGGTCGTAACCACGCGAGACAAACTTGTCAATAAGAAGATCAAGCTCATCAGAAATAGTAGACGAATCTGAGGCAATACGCGCCACACGCATCATTTGAGAACGCGGTAGCCCCCTCTTCAATGTTTCAGGGTGATGACTAGAAGCCAACAGAAAAGTATTCCGTTCTGTAGGCTTGTGGAAAACCCCTGAACACAATTTACCTTCAGATAACTTAACTTTGACATCTAAAAAATGTACTTCCTCAGTACTGCAGACATATGTAAACTTAATAGAAGATTCAAAACCATTAATCCTATCCATCAAATCTACAAAGGAATTCTGACCCCCTGTCCACAGCAAAAAGATATCGTCTATATAGCGACAATACATCAAGATATTGCCGCTAATGTCCGAATTCTTGAAAAAATTTTCACGTTTATAGTCGAACATGAAAACATTAGCATACGATGGGGCCACAGGGGACCCCATCGCACATCCTCGACGCTGCAAAAAAAAGGAACCATCAAACAAAAAATAATTCCGAGTGAGTGTTAGCTCAAGTAGAGACAAAAATAACTCATGATCAAATAAATGCGGCGGAAGTTCATCCATCAAAAACTTCTTCATTGACCGAAGGCCTTCGGGGTGTGGTATTGACGTATAAAGGCTACATACATCTAAACAACATAATAGAGTTCCATCAGGAATATTGGAAACACTTTGGATCTTCGTAAGAAAAGATGTAGTGTCCTTCAGGAAGGAATCTTGATGGATGAGCAGAGGCTGGAGAATGGAGTCCAACAGCTGGGCCACCGACCGATACAACGAATCAGGGGCCGAAATGATCGGACGACCAGGTGGGGTTTCAGAGTTCTTATGTAATTTGGGCAGCGTATATAGGATAGGAACTTTAGGATGCTTAATGGTTAAGGCTTTAAGTACTTTATCAGGGAGTTTACCAGACTCTTTAGCTGCTTTAAGGATACCCTCCAGTTCTTTCTGATATCTATAAGTCGGATCAACTGCTAGCTTCTGGTAGACTTCCATATCAGCCAATTGAGAGTAAATCTCCTGTCTATAGTACTGTAAGTCCAACACAACAATGGCCCCGCCCTTATCGGCGGGCCTAATCACTATGTCATTGTAAGATGCCAGAGAATTAAGAGCTTGAGTTTCCACTTTAGACAAGTTAAATTTCACTTTAGCAGGAGCAGATATATATTTGGTAATTGAGTCGTCTAAAAGTCTATGAAACGATTTCAGCGAAGCGTTAGAGGATACCGGATCAAAATTAGATCTAGAGGAACGTTTCAAGAAATTGGAAAAGATAGAAGAGTCCATGCCATCTTGTGAATGCTGGAAATATTCCTTGAGTCTTAGTTTACGAGAAAAGGCATGAAGGTCCCTAGACCAGTTAAAGGAGTCATATAAGTTCGTCGGGACAAAACTCAGTCCTTTACTCAGAACTGAGATCTGGGCCTCATCCAAACTCCGATGCGAGAGATTGAAGATTAATGATGTTGTTGTTGTTGATTCTTCAATGTTACGGCCCTTACACCTTTTGTTCTGGCCACCCCTGCGGGTGGCAGAGATGTTGTAGGGTTTATGGTTGCCCGGGTGCGATCTCCTAAAGGGGCATCCCTATTAGGAGCCAATTCATCCCCTTCAGAGGCTGCAAACTCGCTATCAGAGCTTGAATGTGGCATATTTTTTGCTTGTGTTGAAGATTTTTTGTGCCACGGTCTCCTTGCTCTCGGAAACTTGCGTGGTGTATTGGATGGTTCACCACCCGACAACCAGCGATACACCTGATAGTCATCATAGTCCGCATCAACGGACATTTTTTTGTTCCTCTTGAATTTGAGCAGATCTTTTTTGTATTGCAGGCACTGAGATTCCAGCTTTCTTATCCAGTCCTGTGACGTATCCTCTTCCAAGGTTTTAATATGATCTCGTTCAAACATATTAATCTTAGATCTGGTAGCTGTTAATTCATGATTCGCTTCATCAATTACCAAAATCATCAAGTCAAACGCGCATTTATTTAGTATCGCAATCCATTTGCGTACAAAGGCAGGGTTATTGCGCCCTATCGTCGGCACATTGCGGACCCTGAATCCTCTCGGGATTTTATGTTCCCTGAAGTATTCAGAGAGAGATGTTGCATGCAATGAATAGTCGATCTCTCTGCGCTTTAGTCTCCAAACTTGATGAAATAAAGTCTCAGCATTATAAGTAATATCCAAGTCCTCAACAGGTTCTTTGGCCAGGATCTGGTTAATTTCAGTTTCAGAAAAGCTGAATGTCTCACCCATATCCGTGATCCTGGTAAAACGACAGCCAGGGGCATCTTGTGAATTAGATGCTGGGTTTTCCATATTCCAGCAGAATTAAAAGTAAAGAGGAGAAGGCTGTAGTTGTTGCCAAAAAATAAACAAATAAACAAGGGTGCCTTGCAACGGATGCTTCAATGAAGAAGCACTACCATAAAAATACAGCAGCAGCCGGCACTCCTAAAATCCATTCATCCTGCTCAGGTGCCAGGTTCAGAAATTAATAGAGAGTCCAATCGAGCACGGCACTCAGAGACAAAAAATAGAGTTAATTTATTATGTCAGTGGTCGACAATTGTTTCGGAGCAAAGCACTCCTTCGTCAGGACAACTTAATGACAGCCAAACAACAAACAGACAAACACTTACCCCCCTAAATACCTGTAATGTCTCGTGTGTCCCAGCCCACCGCAATCACGTCCGCACTCAGATCCCCGGGCTAACTTCCGTCCTCAACTTCCGGAATCGACGTCAGCCGTCGCCAGGGAGATGCGACCTGCGTTCCACCCGGCGGCAGCTTGCGTTCCAACACCGCAGGAGGTCAGAAGTAGTTTCACACAGGGAGCGAGGGGCTGAAATGAAAGCAGTAGGGATGAAACATACCAGTAAAAAATGACAATGAAAAAAAACATAAAATATACACAAAACTATAGCAAATACAGACACAATCAGCCCCACGGCCTATACATATATAAATCATGCAAAAAAGGTCAACTAATAAGATAATACATATACAGCATTATACTAGTGAATTCCAATTAATTTTTTCATTTAGCCCACCAGGAAAAGTAGTTCCAAGTCTGGTGATCCAACGAGCTTCTTTGATCAGTAGATGTTTAGCTCTAACTCCTCCCCTTAAACTAAGGGGGGCATGATCGATCATAAAGTAGCGTAGGGAGTCTAGAGAATGCCCTGCCTGCTTAAAGTGTTTTGCAACTGGTTGATCGATACTTTTCCCTTCCAAAATTAATTTGATGGCGGATCTATGAGCCGCCATACGTTCAGAAAATTTACGAATTGTTTGGCCTACGTAATGTAAGCCACAAGGGCAGACAATCATATGATATTACTGGGATGGGTAAAACTAATATCCCAAATGTATCTTTTAAAGCATCGGGCTGCTACCGATGTAGTGGCTGTACTACCTGTAGATACATGTTACAATGTAAATCATTTCAACACCCCCATTGTAATAAACAATATGAGATTAGGTTTGTGTTGACATGTTCTACTTCTCATGTGGTTTATATGATTGTCTGCCCTTGTGGCTTACATTACGTAGACCAAACAATTCGTAAATTTTCTGAACGTATGGCGGCTCATAGATCCGCCATCAAATTAATTTTGGAAGGGAAAAGTATCGATCAACCAGTTGCAAAACACTTTAAGCAGGCAGGGCATTCTCTAGACTCCCTACGCTACTTTATGATCGATCATGCCCCCCTTAGTTTAAGGGGAGGAGTTAGAGCTAAACATCTACTGATCAAAGAAGCTCGTTGGATCACCAGACTTGGAACTACTTTTCCTGGTGGGCTAAATGAAAAAATTAATTGGAATTCACTAGTATAATGCTGTATATGTATTATCTTATTAGTTGACCTTTTTTGCATGATTTATATATGTATAGGCCGTGGGGCTGATTGTGTCTGTATTTGCTATAGTTTTGTGTATATTTTATGTTTTTTTTCATTGTCATTTTTTACTGGCATGTTTCATCCCTACTGCTTTCATTTCAGCCCCTCGCTCCCTGTGTGAAGCTACTTCTGACCTCCTGCGGTGTTGGAACGCAAGCTGCCGCCGGGTGGAACGCAGGTCGCATCTCCCTGGCGACGGCTGACGTCGATTCCGGAAGTTGAGGACGGAAGTTAGCCCGGGGATCTGAGTGCGGACGTGATTGCGGTGGGCTGGGACACACGAGACATTACAGGTATTTAGGGGGGTAAGTGTTTGTCTGTTTGTTGTTTGGCTGTCATTAAGTTGTCCTGACGAAGGAGTGCTTTGCTCCGAAACAATTGTCGACCACTGACATAATAAATTAACTCTATTTTTTGTCTCTGAGTGCCGTGCTCGATTGGACTCTCTATTAATTTCTGAACCTGGCACCTGAGCAGGATGAATGGATTTTAGGAGTGCCGGCTGCTGCTGTATTATATATATATATATATATATATATATATATATATATATATATATATATATATATATATATATATATATATATATATATATATATATATATATATATATATATATATGAATAAATGCTGTATTTGAAGAAGAATTTACTTTTTCCTCTGTACTGCATCTGCTGTTGCAGATACATGTACTATCACATTATACAGTGCATTCTGCAATGGCTTTGGCCATTGCATATTGCAGTATTGCAGGCATTTATTAATAAATAGAGGGGATCCTTGAATCTTCTATCTTTGATTAATGAGCCCCTGATGGTGCTGAAAATCTGCAAACAATACAGGATTTATAAGGTAAGGGAGGGGGCATGGGGTTCCAAAGTTGCAGCATGTTTGGAATGTATTAAAATTCATGCACTACCTGAAATAAAAATATACACAAGGTCAGTGTATGCCAGCCAAAAGACTTGAAGAGAGCTGGTGTCTGAAAGACTGCTGCCTTTAAGTCATTGTGGTTGAGAAATCCTAAGAATGTCCTATCTAGTTTGGTAACAGGACAGTGTGAGATTTCTTTGTACTACTTACCCATACACCAGTCCTCTGTGCTTTCCGCTTCAGTCTGCAGGGAGTAGGGCAGTAATGTGTCAGTACTTAAACGGGTAACGTTTGCATAAAGCTAATTCCAACATAAAACCTAAAAAGCAACTTTCTGCTGTAGAACATGGATACTTTATTGACCTATCCAGTATACATTACCAGTTCAGCTATCGCTACTAGTCTGACATGCTGAGGTACATTATCCTGTTTTATTTAGGTCTGGTGCACTGCAGTGTCACTTGTACTTGGTTTTCTGAAATAGTACTGAACCTAAGAAATAGTGTTTCCACATTTCAGCGCTGACAGCTGGTGATTTAATGAAGACTGAATTTGCTTCTGGATTTAATGTGTAAAACAAGTTTTTCTTTTTAAACAAATATGTCGTCATACACTTTAAAGTAATGTGGATGTGCTTACAGGGATCATTTACCACCAAGTCTGTGTGGTGAGGTCATGTGACTGCCTTGTGGCACCAGGTGGTGTCTTATGCAAAGCTGCAAATGTGTATGGTAAGTTTGCAGAACTTGATATACGTAACAGTCACAATTCTTGGCTCTGTTAATATAATATCTAATGACGCACAGAGATGTCTCCATTGTAAAGACTGCTAAATATTCTGTACGAGATGTTGAGTCTGGAGG
Organism: Pseudophryne corroboree; assembly: GCF_028390025.1. Classification (NCBI taxonomy): domain Eukaryota; kingdom Metazoa; phylum Chordata; class Amphibia; order Anura; family Myobatrachidae; genus Pseudophryne; species Pseudophryne corroboree. The sequence continues at coordinate 563,498,034 of NC_086449.1, read as the reverse complement.
CCAGAATAGCCGCATTGTACGTGACCATCTTGGGTCATAACAAAATCTGACCACATTTTCCAAGCTGAAACTGAAGATTTGAAAGGTCTTGTTCAGGATAAGGTTATCAAATATTTGGCTAACTGGCTACAGGGAATAGCTTATTTATGCAATACTACACTGCCAATGATAATGAAACCAATGGATGGATTTTTGCCACATAGGAAGTATGATGCATTTGGAGCCAGTGGAATGAGTCTGAATGATGGACCCTGCCTTAGAAATCATAGTACACGCCACTGAACCTATTGAGTGAGTTGCTTGCTAGATAGAACTACTACAAATTTGTGTTAGCTAACCCTCCACCCTGTGTGGAGCACTGCAGAATAGACAGTCTTAAGGGCCCCATACACTTACGCGACATGTCCGTCCAGGGGACAGGATCGGCCAAGATGCATCATATGCTGTCCTTTTGCATACTATGTATCTTGGGCGATACCAGCATGCCTGTGGGGTCTGACATGATTGAATGTGCAGCGCATTCAATCTGGAGGATCCGATCCGATGCTCACGGGAACGCGGATCGGATAGGAAACACCTCCAAAATGCCCGATTTCACCCAATATATCGGGCCGAATGCCCGAAATCAAATGAAATCGGGCATTATCGTCCTAGTGTATAGGGCCCTTTACCCATGGATGCTTTCTTTCTGCAAATTAAGGTAGACGTTATATGCTAGATGTATTTGAATATGTGGTAAGGGCGTGGAATAGGTAGCAATCTGCAAAATGTTCATCTTTACTGCGTTAAGGCATCTGAACCCCAATATGCACTGTAGGTCCCTTGCTATAAGTTCTGCTTTGATCTCGCTTCTTGTTCTAGGATACTTGGCCTGAAGGAGCTAATGGTATTGTTTTTGTGATATTGACACTGACACATTTTTTTTATATTTCAGGTATCATTTAAAGGGAAACTTTTGCTCCAAGGCCAGAGATAGCTGTAACTTCTCTGTATTGTTTATTTCCCTAAATAATACTGAAAGTGTTGAATGGAAGCAAATGTTTGTCAGTAAAATGTCTGGTGTATTACCAGACTTGTTTTGTGCAATTGGTGATCACAAAGGGGACTGACTCCAACTCTGGGGTCGATTCAGTTGAACGTGGATTGAATAGCGCTAGGAGGGAGCTCCTGAGCTATTCAATTCAGCGCTATGTTATCCCCAACTGGGGGTGCGAGCAGAAATCCGTCAAAACTAGGTCCGCAATGCTGTTTTGTGCCTAGCACCACACAAACCGCATCGCAGTAAGACACTTTAGTCAGAAAATGCCTGTTCTCGCGACTATACACCCTGTTTAGTCCACGAATACGAGCATTATCCGACTTAAGGGGTCTATTTACTAATCCTTGGATGGAGATAAAGTACCAGCCAATCAGAATCTTAACTGCCATGTCACTGGCTGGTTTTGAAAAATGACAGGAGCTGGTTGGCTGGTACCTTATCTCTGTCCACTTTATCTCCATCCAAGGCTTAGTTAATAGACTCTTTAGCATTGTGCTGAATTGAATAGCTCTGTGAGCTCCCTCCGGCCTATTCAATCCGTATTCAATTGAATAGACTCCTGTCTGTAATAGATAACAGTAAAGATCTGAGAATCTTTTGTGAAACTTCAAGGAAAGCCTGTTGAGAGCCAGTAAATGCTATCAAGTGTGTGTGTTTTTTTTTTTTTTTTAGCTTCAAGCATCACACAATAGAAAAGGAGTTTTTTTGCATGTATGTTTTATGGATCAAACCTATTGTTTGTTTTGTGTTGTGTCAGCCTTGTATAAATCCATTATTAGTTGTAAAGGAGTTCAGATAATTCACTATTGCTTTTGTGCTGATTTTCAAGGTTCGCATTTAATCACATAATAGGTGATAACTGAACAAGCGGCTTGGTAAATTTCAGATTTTACAGCTGCCTATTGCGGGAAGACAGTGTCTGCCTCCTACAAGCTCTCATGACAATTGTTTTGTAGGGGAATTTAGCCTGTTGATGATCACTAATATTACCATTTCTGTTCAGCCACTATAAGCATGGATATGTGGTGCTTTGGTTATATGGGAAGCGGGTGTATAATGTCACCAAGGGGGCACAGCTTTGTAGGCGTGGATTATCCTCACAGAGGCGGAATGTAGGGTCAAAACTACCCACCCGTACACACAGCCAGATGTGCCGATATATCGGCCACTGGCTGTGCTACACAGCCGACGGGATATGTTTGTGGATGACACCGTTCAAAATCATACTGCGTGTAAACATCCGCCGACGAGCTCGAACGGTCAATATATCGCCTAGTGTGTACACAGCTTAAAATCTTAAACACTGCTTAATGGGTGGAATTCGAATGATTATCACGTCTGATCTCCCATCTAAAGTGGCAGGAGATCCCGGGGTGATATTCAGTACAGTTACGTTATTGCAATCGTGAAAAGTGCCATTTGGGCACCCAAACCTGTCACACTTTGCGAGCTGAAATGCCGACGCCAGTAGTCATCGCGCCCGAACGGAGCTACAATTGAATAGCTCCATTTGGATGCTATCTAGTGGCTGCTGGTGGGATAATATTTGAATATTGTTCTAAGAGTTTAGAATGCAGTTTTGTGAGTTAACACGTGAATAGAAAGCACATCAAACTGTAAAAGTGAGAATAAGTCCTAAAGTTCAGTCTAAACACACAAAGAACTAGCCCATAGCATGAAATGTGGGTGTAACAGTTTTAGCATATACAATCATCTGCGTTGGAATGAGTCATGCGACATCATCTACATTGGGAAACAAGTGGCAGCTAGTTAATAGTCACCCAAAGAATAATATCGACATGCCTGAAAATGATACTTGATTACCTAACTATGGGTCTAATTCAGACCTGATCGTTCCTCTGCAAATTTTTAGAGGTTTGCAAACAGATAGTCGCCGCCCAGGCAGAGTGAATACCCGCGCCGTGCAAGTCTGCGAACGTTGTGCGAAATGCTTTGCAAACGCAGGTCAGCTGCAGATCCATTCGCAACTCACCATCTAATGATTTTTCCAGTCTGTGCAGTCTGTGCGTAGCCCAGAACGTACTCCTACAGTGCGAAAGAAACAGGCTGCTCGGGGCAGGAGCTGACGTCACACACCCTCCCTGCTAACGCTTGGACCCGTCTGCTTTTTTCCTGACACTCCCAGAAAACGGTCAGTTACCACCCCCAAACGTCCGCTTCCTTTCAATCAACTTGTGTATTGCTAGAGATAAAAAAAGATGCTGGATTCTTTCGTAGTTTGGCCTCGTGCATGCGCACTATGATCCTTATGCATGTGCAGTCGATCAATAATTATCCACCTTGCGAATTCGCACAACAATGATCAGGTCTGAATTAGGCTGTATATTCCCCAACTTCTAGGAATAGTTTCCAGTGTTCACTTGAAAAGTGACAGTCATTGTAAGGTGCATGCCATCCAGTAGTCTTAATTATCACAGGGCAATGCCCTTAAATGTATTTTTCTCTATCGTCCTAAGTGGATGCTGGGGTTCCTGAAAGGACCATGGGGAATAGCGGCTCCGCAGGAGACAGGGCACAAAAAAGTAAAGCTTTACTAGGTCAGGTGGTGTGCACTGGCTCCTCCCCCTATGACCCTCCTCCAGACTCCAGTTAGATTTTGTGCCCGAACGAGAAGGGTGCAATCTAGGTGGCTCTCCTAAAGAGCTGCTTAGAGAAAGTTTAGTTTAGGTTTTTTTCTTTACAGTGAGTCCTGCTGGCAACAGGATCACTGCAACGTGGGACTTAGGGGGAAAGTAGTAAACTCACCTGCATGCAGAGTGGATTTGCTGCTTGGCTACTGGACACCATTAGCTCCAGAGGGATCGAACACAGGCCCAGCCGTGGAGTCCGGTCCCGGAGCCGCGCCGCCGACCCCCTTGCAGATGCTGAAGCGTGAAGAGGTCCGGAAACCGGCGGCTGAAGACTCCTCAGTCTTCATAAGGTAGCGCACAGCACTGCAGCTGTGCGCCATTTTCCTCTCAGCACACTTCACTGGGCAGTCACTGAGGGTGCAGAGCGCTGGGGGGGGGCGCTCTGAGAGGCAAATATAAACCTTATACAAGGCTAAAAATACCTCACATATAGCCCATAGGGGCTATATGGAGATATTTAACCCCTGCCTGACTGGAAAAATAGCGGGAGAAGAACCCGCCGAAAAAGGGGCGGGGCCTATCTCCTCAGCACACGGCGCCATTTTCTGTCACAGCTCCGCTGGTCAGAACGGCTCCCAGGTCTCTCCCCTGCACTGCACTACAGAAACAGGGTAAAACAGAGAGGGGGGGCACATTAATGGCTATATATATATATATTAAAGCAGCTATAAGGGAGCACTTAATATAAGGATATCCCTTGTATATATAGCGCTTTGTGGTGTGTGCTGGCAGACTCTCCCTCTGTCTCCCCAAAAGGGCTAGTGGGTCCTGTCTTCATTAGAGCATTCCCTGTGAGTTTGCGGTGTGTGTCGGTACGTGGTGTCGACATGTATGAGGACGATATTGGTGTGGAGGCGGAGCAATTGCCAAATATGCAGATGTCACCCCCCAGGGGGTCGACACCAGAATGGATGCCTTTATTTGTGGAATTACGTGATGGTTTATCTTCCCTTAAACAGTCAGTTGAGGACATGAGGCGGCCGGACAATCAATTAATGCCTGTCCAGGCGCCTCAAACACCGTCAGGGGCTGTAAAACGCCCTTTGCCTCAGTCGGTCGACACAGACCCAGACACGGGCACTGATTCCAGTGACGACGGTAGAAATTCAAACGTATTTTCCAGTAGGGCCACACGTTATATGATTTTGGCAATGAAGGAGACGTTACATTTAGCTGATACTACAGATACCGTAAAACAGGGTATTATGTATGGTGTGAAAAAACTACAAACAGTTTTTCCTGAATCAGAAGAATTAAATGACGTGTGTGATGAAGCGTGGGTTGCTCCTGATAAAAAGTTGATAATTTCAAAAAAGTTATTGGCATTATACCCTTTCCCGCCAGAGGTTAGGGCGCGCTGGGAAACACCCCCTAAGGTGGACAAGGCGCTCACACGCTTATCCAAACAAGTGGCGTTACCCTCTCCTGAGACGGCCGCACTTAAGGATCCATCAGATAGAAAGATGGAAGTTATTCAAAAGAATATATACACACATGCAGGTGTTATACTACGACCAGCTATAGCAACTGCCTGGATGTGCAGTGCTGGAGTAGTTTGGTCAGAATCCCTGATTGAAAATATTGATACCCTAGATAGGGACAATGTTTTACTGTCGTTAGAACAAATAAAGGATGCATTTATCTATATGCGTGATGCACAGAGGGATATTTGCACACTGGCATCTCGGATGAGTGCTATGTCCATTTCAGCCAGAAGAGCCTTATGGACACGACAGTGGACAGGCGAAGCGGATTCAAAACGTCACATGGAGGTTTTGCCGTATAAAGGGGAGGAGTTATTTGGAGTTGGTCTATCAGACTTGGTGGCCACGGCTACTGCCGGGAAATCCACTTTTTTACCTCAAGTCACTCCCCAACAGAGAAAGGCACCGACCTTTCAACCGCAGCCTTTTCGCTCCTACAAAAATAAGAGAGCAAAGGGCTTGTCGTACCTGCCACGAGGCAGAGGAAGAGGGAAGAGACACCAACAGGCAGCTCCTTCCCAGGAACAGAAGCCCTCCCCGGCTCCTGCAAAAACCTCAGCATGACGCTGGGGCCTCTCAAGCGGACTCGGGGACAGTGGGGGGCCGTCTCAAAAATTACAGCGCGCAGTGGGCTCACTCGCAGGTAGACCCCTGGATCCTGCAGATAATATCTCAGGGGTACAGGTTGGAATTAGAGACGGATCCTCCTCATCGTTTCCTGAAGTCTGCCTTACCAACCGTCTATTCCGAAAGGGAGAGGGTGTTGGAAGCCATTCACAAGCTGTACGCTCAGCAGGTGATAGTCAAAGTACCCCTATTACAACAAGGAAAGGGGTATTATTCCACTCTATTTGTGGTACCGAAGCCGGATGGCTCGGTAAGGCCTATTCTAAATCTGAAGTCCTTGAACCTCTACATAAAAAAGTTCAAGTTCAAGATGGAGTCACTCAGAGCAGTGATAGCGAACCTGGAAGAAGGGGACTTTATGGTATCCTTGGACATCAAGGATGCGTATCTACACGTTCCGATTTACCCCGCACACCAGGGGTACCTCAGGTTCATTGTTCAAAACTGTCACTATCAGTTTCAGACGCTGCCGTTCGGATTGTCCACGGCGCCTCGGGTCTTTACCAAGGTAATGGCCGAGATGATGATTCTTCTTCGAAGAAAAGGCGTATTAGTTATCCCATACTTGGACGATCTCCTAATAAGGGCAAGGTCCAGAGAACAGCTGGAGACAGCTTTAGCACTATCTCAAGAGGTGCTAAGACAACACGGGTGGATTCTGAATATTCCAAAATCCCATTTAATCCCGACAACTCGTCTGCTGTTCCTAGGAATGATTCTGGACACGGTTCAGAAAAAGGTTTTCCTTCCAGAGGAAAAAGCCAAGGAGTTATCCGATCTGGTCAGGAACCTCCTAAAACCAGGAAAAGTGTCAGTACATCAATGCACAAGAGTCCTGGGAAAAATGGTGGCTTCTTACGAAGCAATTCCATTCGGCAGATTCCATGCAAGAATATTCCAAAGGGATCTGTTGGACAAATGGTCAGGGTCGCATCTGCAGATGCACCTGCGAATAACCCTGTCACCAAAGACAAGGGTGTCACTTCTGTGGTGGTTGCAGAAGGCTCACCTATTAGAAGGCCGCAGATTCGGCATTCAGGATTGGATCCTGGTGACCACGGACGCCAGCCTGAGAGGCTGGGGAGCAGTCACACAAGGAAGAAACTTCCAGGGAGTATGGACGAGTCTGGAAAAGTCTCTTCACATAAACATTCTGGAACTAAGAGCAATCTACAATGCTCTAAGCCAGGCGGAACTTCTCCTGCAAGGAAAGCCGGTGTTGATTCAGTCGGACAACATCACGGCGGTCGCCCATGTAAACAGGCAGGGCGGCACAAGAAGCAGGAGTGCAATGGCAGAAGCTGCCAAGATTCTTCGCTGGGCGGAGAATCACGTGATAGCACTGTCAGCAGTGTTCATCCCGGGCGTGGACAACTGGGAAGCAGACTTCCTCAGCAGACACGATCTTCATCCGGGAGAGTGGGGTCTACATCCAGAAGTCTTCAACATGTTAATAGACCGTTGGGAAAGACCAATTGTAGACATGATGGCGTCTCGCCTCAACAAGAAACTGGACAAATATTGCGCCAGGTCAAGAGATCCACAGGCAATAGCTGTGGACGCACTGGTAACTCCTTGGGTGTACCAGTCAGTGTATGTGTTTCCTCCTCTGCCGCTCATACCAAAGGTATTGAAGATCATACGGCAAAGAAGAGTAAGAACAATACTAGTGGTTCCGGATTGGCCGAGAAGGACTTGGTATCCGGAACTTCAAGAGATGCTCACGGACGAACCGTGGCCTCTACCTCTGAGAAGGGACCTGCTACAGCAGGGTCCCTGTCTTTTTCAAGACTTACCGCGGCTGCGTTTGACGGCATGGCGGTTGAACGCCAGATCCTAAAAGGGAAAGGCATTCCAGAAGAAGTCATTCCTACCTTGATTAAGGCACGGAAGGAAGTCACCGTGAAACATTATCACCGCATTTGGCGAAAATATGTAGCGTGGTGCGAGGATCGGAGGGTTCCGACGGAGGAATTCCAACTGGGTCGTTTCCTACATTTCCTGCAATCAGGATTATCTATGGGTCTCAAATTGGGATCCATTAAGGTTCAAATTTCGGCCCTGTCAATATTCTTCCAAAAAGAATTGGCCTCTGTCCCTGAGGTCCAGACTTTTGTCAAGGGAGTACTGCATATACAGCCTCCTGTGGTGCCTCCGGTGGCACCGTGGGATCTAAATGTAGTTTTAGATTTCCTCAAATCCCATTGGTTTGAACCATTGAAAAAGGTGGATTTGAAATATCTCACATTGAAAGTGACTATGTTACTAGCCCTGGCCTCTGCCAGGAGAGTATCTGAATTGGCGGCTTTATCTTATAAAAGTCCTTATCTAATCTTCCATTCGGATAGGGCAGAACTGCGGACTCGTCCGCATTTTCTCCCTAAAGTGGTATCAGCATTTCATCTGAACCAACCTATTGTGGTGCCTGCGGCCACTAGCGACTTGGAGGACTCCAAGTTGTTGGACGTTGTCAGAGCCTTAAAAATATACATTGCAAGGACGGCTGGAGTCAGAAAATCTGACTCGCTGTTTATATTGTATGCACCCAACAAGTTGGGCGCACCTGCTTCTAAGCAGTCGATTGCTCGTTGGATTTGTAACACAATTCAACTTGCACATTCTGTGGCAGGCCTGCCACAGCCTAAAACTGTAAAAGCCCACTCCACAAGGAAGGTGGGCTCATCTTGGGCGGCTGCCCGAGGGGTCTCGGCATTACAACTCTGCCGAGCAGCTACGTGGTCGGGGGAGAACACGTTTGTAAAATTTTACAAATTTGATACCCTGGCAAAGGAGGACCTGGAGTTCTCTCATTCGGTGCTGCAGAGTCATCCGCACTCTCCCGCCCGTTTGGGAGCTTTGGTATAATCCCCATGGTCCTTTCAGGAACCCCAGCATCCACTTAGGACGATAGAGAAAATAAGAATTTACTTACCGATAATTCTATTTCTCGGAGTCCGTAGTGGATGCTGGGCGCCCATCCCAAGTGCGGATTATCTGCAATACTTGTACATAGTTATTGTTAACTAATTCGGGTTATTGTTAAGGAGCCATCTTTAAGAGGCCCTTTCTGTTGTCATACTGTTAACTGGGTTTAGATCACAAGTTGTACGGTGTGATTGGTGTGGCTGGTATGAGTCTTACCCGGGATTCAAAATGCCTCCCTTATTGTGTATGCTCGTCCGGGCACAGTACCTAACTGGAGTCTGGAGGAGGGTCATAGGGGGAGGAGCCAGTGCACACCACCTGACCTAGTAAAGCTTTACTTTTTTGTGCCCTGTCTCCTGCGGAGCCGCTATTCCCCATGGTCCTTTCAGGAACCCCAGCATCCACTACGGACTCCGAGAAATAGAATTATCGGTAAGTAAATTCTTATTTTCTCTGACGTCCAAGTGGATGCTGGGAACTCCGAAAGGACCATGGGGAATAGCGGGCTCCGAAGGAGGCTGGGCACTCTAGAAAGATTTATGACTACCTGGTGTGCACTGGCTCCTCCCACTATGACCCTCCTCCAAGCCTCAGTTAGATCTTGTGCCCGGCCGAGGTTGGATGCACACTAGGGGCTCTCCTGAGCCTCTAGAAAGAAAGTATAGAATTAGGTTTTTTATTTTCAGTGAGACCTGCTGGCAACAGGCTCACTGCAGCGAGGGACTAAGGGGAGAAGAAGCGAACTCGCCTGCTTGCAGCTGGATTGGGCTTCTTAGGCTACTGGACACCATTAGCTCCAGAGGGATCGACCGCAGGCCCAGTCCTTGGTGTTCGGTCCCGGAGCCGCGCCGCCGTCCCCCTTACAGAGCCAGAAGCAAGAAGAGGTCCGGAAAATCGGCGGCAGAAGACATCAGTCTTCACCAAGGTAGCGCACAGCACTGCAGCTGTGCGCCATTGCTCCTCATGCACACTTCACACTCCGGTCACTGAGGGTGCAGGGCGCTTGGGGGGGGGCTCCCTGAGCAGCAATAAAAACACCTTGGCTGGCAAAAATATCACAATATATAACCCCAGAGGCTATATATGTGGTAAATACCCCTGCCAGAATCCAGAAAAAAGCGGGAGAATAGGCCGCGGAAAAGGGGCGGAGCTATCTCCCTCAGACACACTGGCGCCATTTTCTCTTCACAGTGCAGCTGGAAGAAAGCTCCCCAGGCTCTCCCCTGTAGTTTTCAGGCTCAAAGGGTTAAAAAGAGAGGGGGGGCACTAAATTTAGGCGCAATATTGTATATACAAGCAGCTATTGGGGAAAATTCACTCAGTTATAGTGTTAATCCCCACATTATATAGCGCTCTGGTGTGTGCTGGCATACTCTCTCTCTGTCTCCCCAAAGGGCTTTGTGGGGTCCTGTCCTCAGTCAGAGCATTCCCTGTGTGTGTGCGGTGTGTCGGTACAGCTGTCGACATGTTTGAGGAGGAGGCTTATATAGTGACGGAGCAGATGCCGATAAATGTGATGTCGCCCCCTGTGGGGCCGACACCAGAGTGGATGGTTAGGTGAAAGGTATTAACCGACAGTGTCAACTCCTTACATAAAAGGGTGGATGATGTAACAGCTGTGGGACAGCCGGCTTCTCAGCCCGCGCCTGCCCAGGCGTCTCAAAGGCCATCAGGGGCTCAAAAACGCCCGCTCATTCAGATGGCAGACACAGATGTCGACACGGAGTCTGACTCCAGTGTCGACAAGGTTGAGACATATACACAATCCACTAGGAACATCCGTGACTTGATCCCGGCAATAAAAAATGTGTTACACATTTCTGACATTAACCTCTAAAAATGGGTTTTTATGTTTGGGGAGAAAAAGCAGGCAGTGTTTTGTTCCCCCATCAGATGAATGAATGAAGTGTGTGAGAAGCGTGGGTTCCCCCTGATAAAAAACTGGTAATTTAAAAAAAGTTACTGATGGCGTACCTTTTCCCGCCAGAGGATAAGTTACGCTGGGAGATATCCCCTAGGGTGGATAAGGCGCTCACACGGTTGTCAAAATAGGTGGCACTGCCGTTTTAGGAACGGCCACTTTGAAGGTACCTGTTGATAAAAAGCAGGAGGCTATCCTGAAGTCTGTTTTTACACACTCAGGTACTAGACTAAAACCTGCAGAGCGTGCTGCTGCAGCGTGGTCGGTGACCCTGTCAAACATACTAGTTTGCTAACATGAGAACATATTAAAGACGTCGTCTTATATATGAGGGATGCACAGAGGGATATTTTGCCGGCTGGCATCCAAAATGAATGTAATGTCCATTCTGTCAGGAGGGTATTAGAGACCTGTCACTGGACAGGTGATGCTGACTTTAAAAGGCGCATAGAGATTCTGCCTTATAAGGGTGAGGAATTATTTGGGGATGGTCTCTGGGACCTCGTATCCGCAGCAACAGCTGGGAAGAAATATTTTTACCTCAGTTTTCCTCACAGACTAAGAAAGCACTGTATTATCAGGTACAGTCCTTTCGGCTTCAGAAAAGCAAGCGGGTCAAAGGCGCTTCCTTTCTGTACAGAGACAAGGGAAGAGGGAAAAAGCTGCACCAGTCAGCCTGTTCCCAGAATCATAATTCTTCTCTCGCTTCCTCTGAGTCCACAGCATGACGCGGGGGCTCCACAGGTGTAGCCAGGTACGGTGGGGGGCCGTCTCAAAAATGTCAGCGATCAGTGGGCTCGCTCACAGGTGGATCCCTGTTTCATTCAAGTAGTATTTCAAGGGTACAAGCTGGAATTCGAGATGTCTTCCCCCCGCCGTTTCCTCAAATATGCCTTGCCGACAACTCCCTCAGGCAGGGAGGCTGTGCTAGAGGCAATTAATAAGCTGTATTCCCATCAGGTAATACTTAAGGTGCCCCTACTTCAACAAGGACGGGGTTACTATTCCACACGGTTTGGGGTACCGAAACCGCATGGTTCGGTGTGACCCTTTTTTATATTTAAAATCCTTGAACACATACATAAAAAAATGCAAGTTCAAGATGGAATCGCTCAGGGCGGTTATTGCAAGCCTGGACGAGGGGGATTACATGGTATCCCGGGACATCAAGGATGCTTACCTGCATGTCCCCATTTACTATCCTCGCCAGGAGTACCTCAGATTTGTGGTACAGGATTACCATTACCAAGTCCAGACTCTGCCGTTTGGACTGTACATGGCCGGAATGATGATACTCCTTCGAAAAAGGGGAGTTTTTAATGATCCCGTACTTGGACAATCTCCTTATAAGGGCGAGGTCCAAGGAGCAGTTGCTAGTCGGGGTAGCACTATTTTGGAAAGTGCTACAACAGCACGGTTGGATTCTAAACAGTCCAAAGACACCGCTGTTTCCTACGACACGTCTACTGTTCCTGGGGATGGTTCTGGACACAGACCAGAAATAAGTGTTTCTCCCGGAGGAGAAAGCCAAGGAGCTGTCATCTCTAGTCAGAGACCTCCTGAAGCCAAAACAGTTATCGGTGCATCATTGCACGCGAGTCCTGGGAAAAATGATAGCTTCCTACGAAGCAATCCCATTCGGCAGGTTCCATGCAAGAACTTTTCAGGGGGACCTGTTAGACAAGTGGTCCGGATCACATCTTCAGATGCATCGGCTGATAACCCTGTCTCCAAGGACCAGGGTATCTCTACTGTAGTGGCTGCAGAGTGCCCATCTTCAAGAGGGCCGCAGGTTCGACATACAGGACTAGGTCCTAGTGACCATGGATGCCAGCCTTTGAGGCTGGGGGGCAGTCACACAGGGAAGAAGCTTCCAGGGACTTTGGTCAAGTCAGGTGACTTCCCTACATAAATATTCTGGAACTGAGGGCCATTTACAATGCCCTGAGTCAGGCAAGGCCTCTGCTTCAAAAGGCCGGTCCTGATCCAATCAGACAACATTACGGCAGTCGCCCATGTAAACCAACAGGGCGGCACAAGAAGCAGGATGGCGATGGCAGAAGCCACAAGGATTCTCCGATGGGCGGAAAATCATGTGTTAGCACTGTCAGCAGTGTTCATTCTCGGAGTGGACAACTGGGAAGCAGATCTTCTCAGCAGACACGACTTCCACCCGAGAGAGTGGGGACTTCATCCAGAAGTCTTCCAAAGGATTGTACACCATTGGGAAAGGCCACAGGTGGACATGAAGGCGTCCCGCCTCAACAAAAAGCTATAAAAGATATTGCGCCAGGTCAAGGGACCTTCAGGCGATAGCTGTGGACGCTCTGGTAACACCGTGGGTGTACCAGTCGGTTTATGTGTTCCCCCCTTTGCCTCTCATACCAAAGGTACTGAGAATAATAAGAAGGCGAGGAGTAAGAACGATGCTCGTGGTTCCGGATTGGCCAAGAAGAGCCTGGTACCCAGAACTTCAAGAAATTATATCAGAGGACCCATGGCCTCTGCCGCTCAGACAGGACCTGCTGCAGCAGGGGCCCTGTCTGTTCCAAGACTTACCGCGGCTACGTTTTGATGGCATGGCGGTTGAACGCCGGATCCTAAAGGAAAAGGGCATTCCGGAGGAAGTCATTCCTACGCTGATTCAAGCCAGGAAAGATGTAACTGCAAAACATTATCACCGCATATGGCGGAAATATGTTGCTTGGTGTGAGGCCACAAAAGGCCCCAACAGAGGAATTTCAACTAGGTCGATTTCTGCATTTCCTACAAGCAGGAGTGTCTATGGGCCTAAAATTAGGCTCCATTAAGATACAGATCTCGGCTCTGTCGATTTTCTTCCAGAAAGAATTAACTTCAGTACCTGAAGTTCAGACATTGTAAAAGGAGTGCTGCATATTCAGCCCCCGGTTGTGCCTCCAGTGGCACCTTGGGATCTCAACGTGGTGTTGAGTTTCTTAAAATCACATTGGTTTGAACCACTAAAAACCGTGGATCTAAAATATCTCACGCGGAAAGTGGTCATGTTATTGACCTTGGCTTCGGCCAGGCGTGTATCAGAATTGGCGGCTTTGTCATATAAAAGTCCTTATCTGATTTTCCATATGGAGAGGGCAGAATTGAGGACTCGTCCCCAGTTTCTCCCTAAGGTGGTATCAGTTTTTCACTTGAACCAACCTATTGTGGTGCCTGCGGCTACTAGGGACTTGGAGGATTCCAAGTTACTGGACGTAGTCAGGGCCTTGAAAAATTATGTTTCCAGGACGGCTAGAGTCAAGAAAATTGACTCGCTATTTATCCTGTATGCACCCAACAGGCTGGGTGCTCCTGCTTCTAAGCAGACTATCGCTCGCTGGATCTGTGACACGATTCAGCAGGCGCATTCTGCGGCTGGACTGCCGCATCCTAAATCAGTGAAAGCCCATTCCACAGGGAAGGTGGGCTCATCTTGGGCGGCTGCCCGAGAGGTCTCGGCTTTACAACTTTGCCGAGCTGTTACTTGGTCAGGAGCAAACACGTTTGCAAAATTCTACAAATTTGATACCCTGGCTGAGGAGGACCTTGAGTTCTCTCATTCGGTGCTGCAGAGTCATCCGCACTCTCCCGCCCGTTTGGGAGCTTTGGTATAATCCCCATGGTCCTTTCGGAGTTCCCAGCATCCACTAGGACGTCAGAGAAAATAAGATTTTACTCACCGGTAAATCTATTTATCGTAGTCCGTAGTGGATGCTGGGCGCCCATCCCAAGTGCGGATTGTCTGCAATACTTGTAAATAGTTATTGCTAACTAAAGGGTTATTGTTGAGCCATCTGTTGAGAGGCTCAGTTGTTTTCATACTGTCAAACTGGATATAGTATCACGAGTTGTACGGTGTGATTGGTGTGGCTGGTATGAGTCTTACCCGGGATTCAAAATCCTTCCTTATTATGTCAGCTCGTCCGGGCACAGTGTCCTAACTGAGGCTTGGAGGAGGGTCATAGTGGGAGGAGCCAGTGCACACCAGGTAGTCATAAATCTTTCTAGAGTGCCCAGCCTCCTTCGGAGCCCGCTATTCCCCATGGTCCTTTCGGAGTTCCCAGCATCCACTACGGACTACGAGAAATAGATTTACCGGTGAGTAAAATCTTATTATAAATGCGTTTTATTTGTTATGCCAAGATATTTATTATTATAGCAGAAAGCACTTACTGTCACAAAAAATGTATAAAATTGGCTTGTGTAGATTTAATTTCTAAAAAGGAGTCTGACCAAAGGCGGTCAAACTTACTCATCACTGGTTTGCCACTTCTCCTTGGACTGAGGATGATCCGGCTGCGCCAGGTCTGGTCGGACCTGGAAAAAGGGCAGGTGGCTTCCCTTTTACAGCTCCTCTTTTCTGCTGAGGCGGTCCTGCTGTTGAGGTCGGGGGTAATGTTACAGTCTCGGAAGGGCGGCTAGGAGGAGCAGCTCTGCCCTTGCCTGTAGTGTCAGCCCATTTCACTCACAGGCTGAGCCGACAGCCGAGCCAGCCACGCTGCTTTTGTATGGGCCCATGCCCAGCAGTAAGTACACCTATGTTTAGTTACAGTCTAGGTGCCTGCCACCTCACAGCTGTCACCCTCTCCATACCACACACTGCCTCTCCTGTCACCAGCTGACTCTCCCCGTCACCCACTTCCACTCCACATTGCCCGCTGCTTCACCACTACCGCTCCCTGTCCCGCTCGGCCACTCCATGTCTGGTCATGAACAAACTAAAGCAGAACTTCAGAGCGTGTGCGCCAGTCTGCACATGTGTTCTGTTTTGTGTGTCCCTTCCTATCTGTTCTTCCTTGGTGACAACACATATTCTTTCTGTTTATTGCTGATCTCCATAGTGGGCGATGAGTATTAGGAGTACTAGATATAAGGTATAAACCTTTCTTTATACAGTTTTTCTCTGTCACCTCCACTGCACCCCTGATGCACATTCCCCAGTCATTAATCTGGGCACTATATAATGACAGCTAGCAATCCATGGCTAGCATCATAGGATACCCAGGTTGTGCCTCACTCCTTCATTGGGCATTGTACCCCACATCTTCTTGCTTTAGCAGACAGGACTAGTGGTCATGGTGGCACCCTCTTCTCTTCAGACTGGGAGCGTAGTGTCTAGTTGTTTCATCATAGCCAATTCCAATTGTATTCCAAACATTGAGGATGTCATATAATGTAGGCTGCTTTTCTGCCATAGTTCATCCAGTAGTAGTGGTGGCCCTGCATTGATCCTCTGCTGAGCTAAGTTTTGAACCCTCTTTAATGAATAACCATTTTCCAACAATAATAACAGTATAGTATCAATACAAGATGTAAATCCAAAGCGAAGTCTGATTCTATTAGAAGGACATATTCTATTCACATCTGAAACTTGTAGGAAATAGATAACCATCAGAATTCAGTGAGGGCGGTAAATGAGCACCCACAGGATTTTATTAGAAAAGTGAACAAAATTGAGAAGTCTCAATTACCACACTGCACTGTGATTGCCACCTTCTTATTTCCTATAAACTCCAGATGTATCTTTTTAAGCATTATTTATAATAAACCCAGATGAATCTATCTATCATAGTGAGAGTCATATGTTATCTTCATTTTTTTAGTGCCACAGACTTTTGCAGTATTTCTCATGTGAGCTAACCAGTTAGTTATCTACTCTCCTCCTTTTTATTTACATGTGGTAAATGTATTGTGCACACATTGATAGAGCAAGCTGCAACATATGTGTCTTTGATCTTACTTAAAAATTGTGTTCAAAGCTTCACAAGATGAAAACACATTCTGATGGCAGATATTATCTATAAACAGACATTGCTGCTTTAATGAATAATGCTGACCACAGAAGGGTGAAAAGTGCCTGTATTGCAGAAGGCCAGATCTGAGAGGAGCGGAGTAGTCTGGTGTTTTATGCCTTCACCGAGTCCTGCTAGTGCACGCAGGAGAAGACAGGCTTATAATGACAATCTTTCAACTGTATTTACCAGTATTGCTGAAAACAACCCTATCTATCTATGTGGGCTTGTTATATGGGGACACACAATGGGATATTAAGCCAGCTGCAGATTTACTGTGTGCGTGCAGCCAGTGTAACTCTACTGGGAAACCTATATTGTTTGACACACTGCAATAAGCAGCAGGGTGCACCAGGAGAAGCCTAAAGGTGGTCAATGTTGTATAATGATAGCTTAGTGACAGGTAACCCCAGCAGTTTGGATATACCTATTCCCAGTTCTCACCTCAGAGTATGGGTTATATTCCACACACTTTTGGAGGGGCATATACAATGCTGCTTACCACTAGTGTACTCAAATATTAATCACAATATCATATGCTGTAAGTGAATCTATTTAGATGTCAAGTCTTATCAAACTAATAAAAGCCATTACCTGATTGATTGGTTGCTATGGTCTATATGACATGTATTCGTAACGTACTATATTATTACCTGTCTTGTCCCCTGAGAGTAGCAGCCCCCCCCCCCGCCCACACAAATAACAATAAAAAATAAAAAAGTTGTTACCTCCAGTGCTATAAGAAGATAATTTAGTAAGTACTTAAATACACACTTTTATATATGAAATATTTAAATTCCAATAGGAGTACATTGTAATAAGAGCAGCCAGTGGCACCGGACATGAATCCATGCTTCAGATCTCTGGTGGCCCCGCAGCACTGCGTAGCTGGCCATCAGTGACAGACATCAACAAGCTGCGCTGCTTCAGCCTGTCCCTACTTTATGATTGTATCACTGCTAGCTCAGGCTACGTCCTCTTTGTGAAGGTTGCTGCCATTGCAAAAATGATGCTTGCAGGCAATGAGGTAGATGGCAGCCTCAACTTCACTCCCACTTCCCGCACCACAAATCTCTGTCCATGACCCCCCACTCTGAGGTGCTAACTAGAAAAAAAGGCCCAGATGCTGTGATGTGGGTGGCAGACTGCTGTTCCGCCCTCAGCAGGTAGCACCCCTTGGTATGTGCTTCACGTGCCTATTGGGAAATCCGTCACTGTAAGCAGCAAATGTTATCATTGGGCTATTGCTGAATGCCCCCTTCATCACTGAGTACTCCATTCTCCCCTCATTAGTAACCTGGTGTAATAAAGACTAAGGGGTCAATTCGTCAAAAACAGAGAGTCCTGAAATTTGCAGGATTTAGAATTTCAACCAGCTGATAGTTTCTTGCGATTGTTCCTTGAAAAGCAAGGTTGAAACCTGTCTATCATTGCAGCAGTGCAAATACAGTGTTAGACTGTCATTATCCATGGGTGCCCACAGAAAAGAGTGCTTTATGAATGTAAAGCATTTTTTTTGTTTCCTTCTTTATTTTTCCTTTTTCAACTATATATATATATATATATATATATATATATATATATATATATATATATATATATATATATATATATATATATATATATATATATACATATATATATATATATATATATACAGGTTGAGTATCCCATATCCAAATATTCCGAAATACGGAATATTCCGAAATACGGACTCTTTTGAGTGAGATAGTGAAACCTTTGTTTTCTGATGGCTCAATGTACACAAACTTTGTTTAATACACAAATTTATTAAAAATATTGTATTAAATGACCTTCAGGTTGTGTGTATAAGGTGTATATGAAACATAAATGAATTGTGTGACTAGACACACTTTGTTTAATGCACAAAGTTATAAAAAATATTTGCTAAAATTACCTTCAGGCTGTGTGTATAAGGTGTATATGCAACATAAATGCATTCTGTGCTTAGACTTAGGTCCCATCACCATGATATCTCATTATGGTATGCAATTATTCCAAAATACGGAAAAATCCATTATCCAAAATACCTCTGGTCCCAAGCTTTTTGGATAAGGGATACTCAACCTGTGTGTATGTGTGTGTATGTATATATATATATATATATATATATATATATTAATATATAAATATATAATTTTTATTTTTTTTGCTGTATCTGGAAGTGAATTCCAGAGTCTGGCAATGTGCCCGTGCTCCATGACAAACAACTGGCCTGGCAAATGGTACAATTACTTTTGCTGCTGCCGCCCAGTGTCACTGGGGAGCTGAGCCCAGTATTGCTACAGTGACTCTTTTCGTGATAAATCAGCCTGAATCGGATTTTCTATTGCCGCTATCTGTGTTTTCTTGGCCAAATTGATAGAGGCCCATGAGGCTGTTACCTGCATGGATTTATTCTAACAGATCTGTTACTCAATGATTAATCCTCATTTTCTTTAACATAGGGCTTGTTGTTCCGTACTTGTTTGTGACTTTACAGTTAGAAAACTATAAAGTGGAAAGTAAATGGGGTTTAAAGTCATGTTCCCTGTTTTGTGCACATTTGAGTGCAGAGTGTACAACTAAGAAACTTGCATAGCTACACAGGATCTGCTATAAGCGCCTAATCAGATAGTTTTATGTTTTAAAACGACATCATGAGCGCTGCCAAAAAAGCAATGTGTATATGCTTTAACAGTTACCAAATGCAAAGAGAAAAAAATTGGCTGCGCTTATAATGTAGTTAATATGACCTTTTTAATGGAGAGCTGACAAACCAATGATAATAAATAAAATTATTTATTTAAAATGTTGGTATACCAATGTAACTATAAGTACAATATTTAAAAAAAAGGTATGAATATACTCTGAGCTGACCCTAAGTATTATGCAACAAATGAATATTATTACTTAATAGGTAGATAATTGATAATAACATAGAAAAAGGGAGTTATTATGACATGCATGTAACAATCAACTCACTACTCACTGAGATGGAATTAATCACAAACGGAATGAGACTACACATTGTCTATAAGTACAGAGGCAGCATGTACTTTAAGATGTGGAGTGAGTCCCGACAACAGGTGGTTTAATTGAGTAGGATGATTTAGTTACCTCTCCTGGGATGTTACTGCCGGGCGTCCCCAGTGTAATCCACTGTAGCCCTTTATATAAAGAAATAGTAGTGGCAAATTGCTCTGAAGGAGACTGTTCTCATGTACTGAAGAGTATCTCTGTATAAGAGCGGCTCTTTCCTGGGATCTCCCGTGGGCTGGTATAAATCCTTCAGTGTGCCCACTTACGTGAAAAAGGGAGTACGCCGTCCGATGCCAGGATGCTATTAACAGGGTTACTGTATTTGCTGTGCATCAACGTGAGCCTGGATTTCCAGGTGTAGAGGGTAAATTCTCTCACTGTGGCTGGAGTGTCCGTACGCGGCAGCCGCCGCTATCAGCAGAATGGAGCCGTTCGGTAAAGAGCGCTGGCCGGAGCCGTCCGTGATGTGAAGCCAAAGCGGATGGGTCAGCAATCAGAGAGGTAGTGGGAGGAGCCTAACGCGTTTTGTCACGATCACGTGACTTTTTCAAGTTTGCATTAAGAAACTTACATGCTGCAAAGAAATAGTGCCCTAAATAAAACACTTCTATGAGCGCGTGTATGTGTGTGTGTATGTGTGTGTGTGTATATATATATATATATATATATATATATTATATATTTTTTTTTTATTATTTATTTATTTATTTATTTATTTATTTTATGAAATTCATCTGTGCAGAGGGCAATACAATCAATTCCAAGTTGTACAGCAGGAGCAGCAGTTGAAAGCTTTATAGATCTACACCAAGTCCTACATCACTGCTCCACTAATCTTCTGTTCTCACTGTAGGGAACTTAATCAAATGCTGGAGAAGATAAAGGTGGAGGAGTTGGTCATAGCTGCCAATCCGCTTCTCCACTTTGATCTCTCTCCAAGATTTGATAAATATTCCCCGGGAAGTATGGAAAGGAGCTCATGTTAATACAATTGCTACCTCATTAATAATTCCAGATGTCTTCATTAATAATGTCTCTGATATGTCGTGCACCACATGTTGGTTGGTCACTGTCATCCATGACATTTTTCAAAATAACCCCCTGCCTTTAACATAGTCCTGAAGGGTGGATGAAACTGTCAGGAATTACATCTGTAGCAAATTGACATAAGATGCAGCAAGAACCTTGGCCTAATGTGGGACATGAGTTGATTGAGCAAACATTAAAGTTCCTAGAGTAGTGTTTCCCAAACATTGTCCTCAAGGTACCCCAACAGTCCAGGTTTTAAGGATATCCATGCTTAGGCACAGATTACTCAATTATGACCTCAGACAATTTGATTATTCCATCTGTGCACAAGCAGAGATTTATCTAAAACCTGGACTGTTGGGTTGCCTTGAGGTCCACGTTTGGGAAACCCTGTCCTTGATTGAACATGCATCCATGTGCTATGGCGCAGTTAGATGTGAAAAGTGACATTTACAATCATGTAGGACATAGTTGCAGGTTGGCATAATCTGTAGCCCTGCTTTCATTTCATCCCATGTCAAGTAATGGACAAATCGGTTTCACCCCTTGCTAATTGTTTTGAGGCATTCCAGTGTCAGGATTTAGGATAAAAATAGAGGTAAAATAAATATTGCAAGATAATATTCCCTATTGATAACGTCACTAAGCGAATTTAAAGGGACCTACCTTTTTTATTATAGTTAACTTCACGATGCTTGCCATTAAGTATTCCATCAACAAATATATCTTGTGAAAATGACTGTACAGATATGTAGATTGTATTTTCGGTATGCTCGTGAGTCAGGTGCTACAGTATGTTTTCATTTTTTAACAGATGCAGTAATTGTAACCATATGGAATTAAAATTCCAGCAAACAATATTTTTACTCGATGAGCTCAGAAATGTATGCTTCCAGTCTTTTAGGTCCAGTTCACTTAGACATTGAAAAACACCTATTAAAGTAAAGGTTCTTTGTCCTATATAAGCATGCCATCTCAAGTTTCTCTGCAGCAGAGTATACCAAGGTTCTATTAATCAAAGCCTTAAAGCCCCTAAATCCTGCAGAAACAGTCGAATCCTCTTGATTAGGGCAATATTTGATAGCACAGCTATTTAAGAATATTGTAACGGAGGAAATATCTGAGATTTCTTCTGTACTGTAAAAAATCGATTGCAAGAGCTGTACCTATATTGCTGTGTGGAAATAGCGAAATGGGGCAATTTTAACAGATGTTCCATCTGAAAGTGGCATTAGCAGATTCTACTTTTAGGTAGAGTCCAGATGGAGAAGGACCTTCTGATCCCTAACTGCCAGACTGTATGCTCATTCCTGCAGCATTGTTTTTTTTGTGTGTGGTTGTAAACGCATAGTGTGTAGGCCAGGACAGAATCATGGGGTAAAGTGATAATATCTATCCCGTAGATATTATGTTGGGAGAGACTTTTATCGCAAACCCTACAAGAAACTGCAAAATTAGATCAAAGTGATGGGAACACTTGTCAAAAAGTGTGAGCCCACAGATCCATTCTCTTGCAGATTTATTTTAAGTCTCATGCACTATGCTCATACTTACCTACTCTCCAGGAACCTGTGGGAGACTCAATTTTGCAGGTAATTCCCCTCTTCCCTGGAAAAGTGGGCACCTCTCCCGTATTCACCCGCTGCCTAGTGAAGTGGGCAGCATAGGGAGATAAATATGGTGAATCCACGGTTCGTATGGAGGGGCGGAGGCTAATGACACAACTAGTCGTCCACATGTTTTTCATCTCCAGGCTTCTCCTAGAGAGTAAACTTATGAAGTTGGTAAGCATGACTATACTGTTCGTACATAGCGCTGATACATAAACTTTATGCCATTTTATGAAACACCTGCTTGATAAATAGGCCTCTAGGTGTCTTTCAAATATAATTTAAATCTAACACATTTTTAAAGAGGTCCTAATTTGTGTCAGTTGAATAGGATGGAACATTTCAGATCCTCATTCCATAAAGAAAGCATGCATACGAGTCAGGAAGTGCAACTTGAGCCTAAATATATGATACTAGTTACCAGCCAGTCAAAATGATGGAACAACATAACAGTACTGTCAGCGCCGGCGGCTGTGCACCCCCGAACAGAGCAACACTTGAATTTCTCCTTTGGGCATCATCTAGTGGCTGCCATCACACAAAACACTTTAATTCCCCCCATTGAGGTGAGGGGCAGCGTTAGCCTTTTAGTAAATAGGATTGACTACAAAATGGCTAGACAAGTGTGTAGGTACGTTGGACCCAGGATATCTATCGAAATAGTGTAAATAGCTGCTGTGTAATTTAGTGTCTCCCTTTGCCCTTAGATTCTGCTTTGATTAATAGGATTATTTTGGTGCTGGCATGGTAGGGTAAAATAATGAGAATTAGAGAGTTGAGAATGTGTGCTATCTAGACATTTAATAAAAGAGATAACACTTTTGTACAGTGTGTCTGTTCAGAATATTGCACGAGTCTGCAGAGTTGTCCCTCAGGCGCATACAGTAGGCGTATTGTGGTATTGTTATGCACACCAGTGCCTGCAGGAATGTACTGGTGTCAGAACTGTTATGCACTCCAGTGCCTGCAGGAATGTACTGGTGTTTGAACTGTTATGCACACCAGTGCCTGCAGGAATGTACTGGTGTCTGAACGGATAGGTATGCAAAACAAATGAACTCACAGACAGACTGGGGAATATGACATTACGTACACAGAAGGTGATAGGGTAACAAAATACACACAAAGTGAACAGAGAAGCCCAGAGGCTAAGGAACTGGGTGTCTCCCTAGTATTAGTAATGCTCAGATGGGAAAAGCAAGATGTTGTGTTTTAATACGTAGAGAACCCGAAATGCTGTTGCTAAGGGCAACAGCAAAACCCTAAAGGGTTACCAACGGGTGTGGCAGTAAACTCCTTGGTCAGAGATGGAATGATAGACACAAGGAGAGTCTCCACAATCCTAATTCTCACTTGCAGTGCACAGGTTCAGCTTACTGCCACTAAACTGACACCTGACACCTTGCACAGTGAGACAGGATTTAGGCAGGCAAGTCTTAGAATACAGCCGCAAACTTGCTAAGTTCACAGAGTAGTAAAAGAACCCCAGCAAGCTAAACGACTGACTCCAGTCTTACTGCTAGGTCTGGATTGGCAGAGTGTAGTACCAAATCCCCAGGCCTATTTGCAGTAAGCAACAACAAATACAAAGCTACACAGTACTGGCTAACTTTCAGGAACTGACTAACCAACAAAGATTCAGCAGCATCTGCTTAACCTGAGAAGAGGCCTTATAAAGCAGGTGCTGTCCACGCCCCACTCAGACCTCACAGACTGTGAGCACAAAAACCAGCACCGGATCCCCTGCCGTGCACAGAGCCTGTAACCACTGCACAGCAAAAGACCCGAACCGGAGTATCAGCTGCGCTCAGGTTACTCCGCTAGCACTTGTCTCCCGGTTGCCATGACGACGTGGCAGCACAGGGCAGGAGACCCTAACAGGTATGCGTCGTCTCGACACCAGGAGGATAGAAGCCTCATGTGTTACACAGAAGTGGGCAGCAAGATGGCAGTATTAGTGCAAACGCACATTCATCAGAGCAGCCATTTATTTCTAATAAGCTCCTACAAAATATATCTAAATGGGGTTGTAATATCAGTCATATGAGCTTTACCTCTACTGTTTTGGTGCCATGTTGATAGTATCCTCTGAACAGTCAGCATTTGGGATCTTGCAGGGTAGGTTGGTTAATATGTAAAAGGATAATTCTGCTGATCTGCGCAGAGATCATACTTGCCCACTTTATAAACCTCCCTTCCGGGAGACTATAGATGGCAGTCCAGAACACGTGTGTGTGATGAATGCAGTTCACAGTGAATTGCATCATATTTATCCCATCTACAGTCATATGGAAAACATAATTTGCACTGTGTACATACAGTACCTTTTTAATGTACAGATGTCCTCATACACCTAGCCTTAATACACCTCATACACCTAGCCTTAATACACCTCATACACCTAGCCTTAATACACCTCATACACCTAGCCTTAATACACCTCATACACCTAGCCTTAATACGTCATATGGAGTGAGACGCTCCGTGCGACTGAGCTGCCCAGAGAGGTGTAGCGTACTGTCTTTTCCTGCGACTTGAACGGCACAGGAATAAGGAATAAGATTTCAACACCTGCAGATGAAGCACAACAGAACTTTGATCCACTGCATCGGAGCTCTTCTTACACAGATTCAGATTCTTGCATGTAGATGTTAAAAATGTCGAACATCAAATTGATCAATGTAACCTAGCAAGGTAGTTTTGTCGCTTCCAGGTGTTTGTTTATGTGAATAAAAAAGCACATTTTGAGTGTGAAAGATACGTTCCGTCTCCAAATGGAACTGACAGAACGCAGTTCCGCCCCGTTCCGGCTCACTTTAACCCCTGATCCAAACTATGTTAAAAGCCCGTAAACCAGCTTCAGCTCTGATTTATTAGAAGTTCTGGAATTCTTATTTCACCTGATGTGCTGACAGAATTATGATGCATACAGATTCAGAACTTCCAGAATTCTGGCTGTTCTGGAAAGAGGCCTGGACTTAGGCCTTCGTTTGGCCTCCCTCAAGGTTCATATATCTGCCTTGTCGGTATGGTTTCAGATAAATATTGCTTCTATATCTGACGTTCATACATTCACTCAGGGTTTCTTACAGATTCAGCCTCAGTTGTGCAAGGCGGCTATGTGGTCCTCTGTGAACACGTTTAGTAGGTTCTATGCCTTTGATACTTCCTTCTCCCAGGATGCTGGGTTCTCATACCCGCTAAGGTGTCGTCCCCCCCCCCCCCTTCTTGAGGAACTGCTTTAGGACATCCCCGATGTTTCCCTGTGGAAACCAATGTAACCTGCTCCAGAAAAGGAGAGTTATGGTAGACTTACCATTGTTAACTCTTTCTGCAAGGTACATCGGGTTCCACAGGGCACCCACCCTGACGCACCTTGCTTCAATGGGTTTATATGGCATTAACCTCTGGTCCCTTCTCCTGTCGTGATAATGTAGTTCTATGTGACTAACATCTACCTTCTCTCTTACCTGCTCTTGCATTGGACTGGTTAATGAAACTGAGCTCACAGTGCCTGGAGGCGGGATTAAATGCATCCTGGGACAGACTAAAGCTTTAGCCTGTTGGTGCCACTGGATAAAGATCAAGATCCCCCGATGTTTCCCTGTGGAACCCAATGTACCTCGCAGAAAGAGAGTTAACAATGGTAAGTCTAGCATAACTCTACTTATCTGATGGGTTCAAAAATCTTTTCTCATTGTTTCATAGTTGCAGATAAGACAATTATGCAGCAACACATACAATTCAGCCACCTGGCTGGTAAGTAGACGCATAAAAGCTGTCCTGCCTGAATCATCTACTTAAATATTGGAATTTGGCAGATAGAGCCGTCCTTTACAATCCATTTCTCTACTAGAACTGCATTTCAGTCCATTAGAGCGTATTTTTCCAGAAAGAGTTTAGAGCAAATGTGAGCTGCTATGATTGTGTTGCTAAATAAGTAGTACATTCTCGTCGCATATCTTGTAAAGGTCTCGCTTTGTGAGTCATTGGACAGGATCTCATCAGACAGCCATCAAAGGCAACACAAAGGGCATTCTCCATCTCTGGTAGAATGTGAACATTAGAAAGGAAGACCAGAAGCTGAGCTACGTTTCCTAAATCTTCATGGTTACGCATGGTGTAAAACACAGTACAAATCGACAGTTATTGCAAAACAGAATGCAGTTTATTTGGGAATCTGCATCAATTTGAAATGTATTCGTACTATTGGTTTTATGTTTAAATATTTTGGATCATAAACATTTATTGCACAAAACACTGAATTTTTAAAGGGAATAAAGTGCACAGAAGCATAACTAAGATTTTCTTTTTGAAACTCTGGAATTTGATTCTTAAGCCTGGGCCCACTTATTAAACCAGGTCCTAGATACAGTGTCCAGCTCACTGATCCACTGGCTTTGAGTGAACTTTAACACAGATCTTCTCACATAAAACCATGATGTGCTTAATATATTTTTTATATATATATATATATATATATATATATATATATATATATATATTTCTCTGACGTCCTAAGTGGATGCTGGGGACTCCGTCAGGACCATGGGGATTAGCGGCTCCGCAGGAGACAGGGCACAAAAGTAAAAGCTTTAGGATCAGGTGGTGTGCACTGGCTCCTCCCCCTATGACCCTCCTCCAAGCCTCAGTTAGATTTTTGTGCCCGGCCGAGAAGGGTGCAATCTAGGTGGCTCTCCTAAAGAGCTGCTTAGAGTAAAAGTTTGTTAGGTTTTTTATTTTCAGTGAGTCCTGCTGGCAACAGGCTCACTGCTACGAGGGACTTAGGGGAGAGAAGTGAACTCACCTGCGTGCAGGATGGATTGGCTTCTTAGGCTACTGGACACCATTAGCTCCAGAGGGAGTCGGAACACAGGTCTCACCCTGGGGTTCGTCCCGGAGCCGCGCCGCCGACCCCCCTTGCAGATGCCGAAAAGTGAAGGTCCAGAAACGGCGGCAGAAGACTCTTCAGTCTTCATAAGGTAGCGCACAGCACTGTAGCTGTGCGCCATTGTTGTCAGCACACTTCATAGCAGCGGTCACTGAGGGTGCAGGGCGCTGGGGGGGGGCGCCCTGGGCAGCAATGATAGTACCTTATTCTGGCTAAAAATACATCACATATAGCCCCTGGGGGCTATATGGATGTATTTAACCCCTGCCAGGTCTCAGAAAAACGGGAGAAGAAGCCCGCCGAAAAGGGGGCGGGGCCTATTCTCCTCAGCACACAGCGCCATTTTCCCTCACAGAAATGCTGGTGGGAAGGCTCCCAGGCTCTCCCCTGCACTGCACTACAGAAACAGGGTTAAAACAGAGAGGAGGGGCACTTATTTGGCGATATATATATATATATATATATATATATATATATATATATATATATTAAAATGCTATAAGGGAAAAACACTTATATAAAGGTTGTCCCTGTATAATTATAGCGTTTTTGGTGTGTGCTGGCAAACTCTCCCTCTGTCTCCCCAAAGGGCTAGTGGGGTCCTGTCCTCTATCAGAGCATTCCCTGTGTGTGTGCTGTGTGTCGGTACGTGTGTGTCGACATGTATGAGGACGATGTTGGTGAGGAGGCGGAGCAATTGCCTGAAATGGTGATGTCACTCTCTAGGGAGTCGACACCGGAATGGATGGCTTATTTAAGGAATTACGTGATAATGTCAACACGCTGCAAGGTCGGTTGACGACATGAGACGGCCGGCAAACAAATTAGTACCTGTCCAGGCGTCTCAAACACCGTCAGGGGCTGTAAAACGCTCATTTACCTCAGTCGGTCGACACAGACACGGACACTGACTCCAGTGTCGACGGTGAAGAAACAAACGTATTTTCCTTTAGGGCCACACGTTACATGTTAAGGGCAATGAAGGAGGTGTTACATATTTCTGATACTACAAGTACCACAAGAAGGGTATTATGTGGGGTGTGAAAAAACTACCTGTAGTTTTTCCTGAATCAGATAAATTAAATTAAGTGTGTGATGATGCGTGGGTTTCCCCCGATAGAAAATTATTGGCGGTATACCCTTTCCCGCCAGAAGTTAGGGCGCGTTGGGAAACACCCTTTAGGGTGGATAAGGCGCTCACACGCTTATCAAAACAAGTGGCGGTACCGTCTCCAGATAGGGCCGCCCTCAAGGAGCCAGCTGAGAGGCTGAAAAATATCCTAAAAAGGTATATACACACATACTGGTGTTATACTGCGACCAGCGATCGCCTCAGCCTGGATGTGCAGCGCTGGGGTGGCTTGGTCGGATTCCCTGACTGAAAATATTGATACCCTTGACAGGGACAGTATTTTATTGACTATAGAGCATTTAAAGGATGCATTTCTATATATGCGAGATGCACAGAGGGATATTTGCACTCTGGCATCAAGAGTAAGTGCGATGTCCATATCTGCCAGAAGATGTTTATGGACACGACAGTGGTCAGGTGATGCAGATTCCAAACGGCACATGGAAGTATTGCCGTATAAAGGGGAGGAGTTATTTGGGGTCGGTCCATCGGACCTGGTGGCCTCGGCAACAGCTGGAAAATCCACCTTTTTTACCCCAAATCACATCTCAGCAGAAAAAGACACCGTCTTTTTAGCCTCAGTCCTTTCGTCCCCATAAGGGCAAGCGGGCAAAAGGCCAGTCATATCTGCCCAGGGATAGAGGAAAGGGAAGAAGACTGCAGCAGGCAGCCCATTCCCAGGAACAGAAGCCCTCCACAGCTTCTGCCAAGTCCTCAGCATGACGCTGGGGCCGTACAAGCGGACTCAAGTGCGGTGGGGGGTCGTCTCAAGAGTTTCAGCGCGTAGTGGGCACACTCGCAAGTGGACCCCTGGATCCTACAAGTAGTATCCCAGGGGTACAGACTGGAAATTCGAGACGTCTCCCCCTCGCAGGCTCCTGATGTCTGCTTTACCAACGTCTTCCTCCGACAGGGAGGCAGTATTGGAAACAATTCACAAGCTGTATTCCCAGCAGGTGATAATCAAAGTACCCCTCCTACAACAAGGAAAGGGGTATTATTCCACACTATATTGTGGTACTGAAGCCAGACGGCTCGGTGAGACCTATTCTAAATGGGAAATCTTTGAACACTTACATACAAAGGTTCAAATCAAGATGGAGTCACTCAGAGCAGTGATAGCGAACCAGGAAGAAGGGGACTATATGGTGTCCCTGGACATCAAGGATGCTTACCTCCATGTCCCAAATTGCCCTTCTCTCCAAGGGTACCTCAGGTTCGTGGTACGGAACTGTCACTATCAGTTTCAGACGCTGCCGTTTGGATTGTCCACGGCACCCCGGGTCTTTACCAAAGTAATGGCCGAAATGATGATTCTTCTTCAAAGAAAAGGCGTCTTAATTATCCCTTACTTGGACGATCTCCTGATAAGGGCAAGGTCCAGAGAACAGTTGGAAGTCGGAGTAGCACTATCTCAAGTAGTTCTACGACAGCACGGGTGGATTCTAAATATCCAAAATCGCAGCCGTTTCCGACGACACGTCTGCTGTTCCTAGGGATGGTTCTGGACACAGTCCAGAAAAAGGTGTTTCTCCCGGAGGAGAAAGCCAGGGAGTTATCCGAGCTAGTCAGGAACCTCCTAAAACCAGGAAAAGTGTCAGTGCATCATTGCACAAGAGTCCTGGGAAAAATGGTGGCTTATTACGAAGCGATTCCATTCGGCAGATTCCACGCAAGAACTTTTCAGTGGGATCTGCTGGACAAATGGTACGGATCGCATTTTCAGATGCATCAGCGGATAACCCTATCTCCAAGGACAAGGGTGTCTCTCCTGTGGTGGTTACAGAGTGCTCATCTTCTAGAGGGCCGCAGATTCGGCATTCAGGATTGGATGCTGGTGACCACGGAGGCCAGCCTGAGAGGCTGGGGAGCAGTCACACAGGGAAAAAATTTCCAGGGAGTGTGATCAAGTCTGGAGATTTTTCTCCACATAAATATACTGGAGCTAAGGGCAATTTACAATGCTCTAAGCTTAGCAAGACCTCTGCTTCAAGGTCAGCCGGTATTGATCCAGTGGGACAACATCACGGCAGTCGCCCACGTAAACAGACAGGGCGGCACAAGAAGCAGGAGGGCAATGGCAGAAACTGCAAGGATTTTTCGCTGGGCGGAAAATCATGTGATAGCACTGTCAGCAGTGTTCATTCCGGGAGTGGACAACTGGGAAGCAGACTTCCTCAGCACAACCTCCACCCGGGAGAGTGGGGACTTCATCGGGAAGTCTTCCACATGATTGTGAACTGTTGGAAAAGACCAAAGGTGGACATGATGGCGTCCCGCCTGAACAAAAAACTGGACAAGTATTGCGCCAGGTCAAAAGACCCTCAGGCAATAGCTGTGGACGTTCTGGTAACACCGTGGGTGTACCAGTCGGTGTATGTCTTCCCTCCTCTGCTTCTCATACCCAAGGTATTGGGAATTATAAGACGTAGAGGAGTAAGAACTATACTCGTGGCTCCGGATTGGCCAAGAAGGACTTGGTACCCGGAACTTCAAGAGATGCTCACAGAGGACTCATGGCCTCTGCCGCTAAGAAGGGACTTGCTTCAGCAAGTACCATGTCTGTTCCAAGACTTACCGCGGCTGCGTTTGACGGCATGGCGGTTGAACGCCGGATCCTAAGGGAAAAAGGCATTCCGGAAGAGGTCATTCCTACCCTGGTCAAAGCCAGGAAGGAGGTGACCGCACAAGATTATCACCACATGTGGCGAAAATATGTTGCGTGGTGTGAGGCCAGGAAGGCCCCATGAAGAAATTTCAACTCGGTCGTTTCCTGCATTTCCTGCAAACAGGAGTGTCTATGGGCCTCAAATTGGGGTCCATTAAGGTTCAAATTTTGGCCCTGTCGATTTTCTTCCAGAAAGAATTGGCTTCAGTTCCTGAAGTCCAGAAGTTTGTCAAGGGAGTACTGCATATACAACCCCCTTTTGTGCCTCCAGTGGCACTGTGGGATCTCAACGTAGTTCTGGGATTCCTAAAATCACATTGGTTTAAACAGCTCAAATCTGTGGATTTGAAATATCTCACAGGGAAAGTGACCATGCTGTTGGCCCTGGCCTCGGCCAGGCGAGTGTCAGAATTGGCGGCGTTTGTCTCAAAAAAGCCCATATCTGATTGTCCATTCGGACAGGGCAGAGCTGCGGACTCATCCCCAGTTTCTCCCTAAGGTGGTGTCAGTGTTTCACCCGAACCAGCTTATTGTGGTACCTGCGGCTACTAGGGACTTGGAGGACTCCAAGTTGCTAGATGTTGTCAGGGCCCTGAAAATATAGTTTCCAGGACGGCTGGAGTCAGGAAAACTGACTTGCTGTTATCCTTTATGCACCCAACAAACTGGGTGCTCTTGCTTCTAAGCAGACGATTGCTAGTTGGATGTGTAGTACAATTCAGCTTGCACATTCTGTGGCAGGCCTGCCACAGCCAAAATATGTAAATACCCATTCCACAAGGAAGGTGGGCTCATCTTGGGCGGCTGCCCGAGGGGTCTCGGCTTTACAACTTTGCCGAGCTGATACTTGGTCAGGGGCACACCCTGACTGAGGAGGACCTGGAGTTCTCTCATTCGGTGCTGCAGAGTCATCCGCACTCTCCCGCCCGTTTGGGAGCTTTGGTATAATCCCCATGGTCCTGACGGAGTCCCCAGCATCCACTTAGGACGTCAGAGAAAATAAGAATTTACTTACCGATAATTCTATTTCTCGTAGTCCGTAGTGGATGCTGGGCGCCCATCCCAAGTGCGGATTGTCTGCAATACTTGTACATAGTTATTGTTACAAAAATCGGGTTATTATTGTTGTGAGCCATCTTTTCAGAGGACTACGAGAAATAGAATTATCGGTAAGTAAATTCTTATTTTTTTTTTTTTTTTTAAACACAACCACAGAATTATCTGCAGCACATGTAATTATTTTAGCTGCATGGATGACCTGAAAAATTATATTTATTCTTAAAATATTTTTACTGGGTGCTTTAATAATAAGAATTTACTTACCGATAATTCTATTTCTCGTAGTCCGTAGTGGATGCTGGGACTCCGTCAGGACCATGGGGAATAGCGGCTCCGCAGGAGACAGGGCACAAAAGTAAAAGCTTTAGGATCAGGTGGTGTGCACTGGCTCCTCCCCCTATGACCCTCCTCCAAGCCTCAGTTAGGATACTGTGCCCGGACGAGCGTACACAATAAGGAAGGATTTTGAATCCCGGGTAAGACTCATACCAGCCACACCAATCACACTGTACAACCTGTGATCTAAACCCAGTTAACAGCATGATAACAGCGGAGCCTCTGAAAAGATGGCTCACAACAATAATAACCCGATTTTTGTAACAATAACTATGTACAAGTATTGCAGACAATCCGCACTTGGGATGGGCGCCCAGCATCCACTACGGACTACGAGAAATAGAATTATCGGTAAGTAAATTCTTATTTTCTCTGACGTCCTAGTGGATGCTGGGACTCCGTCAGGACCATGGGGATTATACCAAAGCTCCCAAATGGGCGGGAGAGTGCGGATGACTCTGCAGCACCGAATGAGAGAACTCCAGGTCCTCCTCAGCCAGGGTATCAAATTTGTAGAATTTTGCAAACGTGTTTTCTCCTGACCAAGTAGCAGCTCGGCAAAGTTGTAAAGCCGAGACCCCTCGGGCAGCCGCCCAAGATGAGCCCACCTTCCTTGTGAAATGGGCATTTACATATTTTGGCTGTGGCAGGCCTGCCACAGAATGTGCAAGCTGAATTGTACTACACATCCAACTAGCAATCGTCTGCTTAGAAGCAAGAGCACCCAGTTTGTTGGGTGCATACAGGATAACAGCAAGTCCGTTTTCCTGACTCCAGCCGTCCTGGAAACCTATATTTTCAGGGCCCTGACAACATCTAGCAACTTGGAGTCCTCCAAGTCCCTAATAGCCGCAGGTACCACAATAAACTGGTTCAGGTGAAACGCTGACACCACCTTAGGGAGAAACTAGGGACGAGTCCGCAGCTCTGCCCTGTCCGAATGGACAATCAGATATGGGCTTTTGTGAGACAAAGCCACCAATTCTGACACTCGCCTGGCCGAGGCCAGGGCCAACCGCATGGTCACTTTTCATGTGAGATATTTCAAATCCACAGATTTGAGCGGTTTAAAATGTGATTTGAGGAATCCCAGAACTACGTTGAGATCCCACAGTGCCACTGGAGGCACAAAAGGGGGTTGTATATGCAGTACTCCCTTGACAAACTTCTGGACTTCAGGAAGTGAAGCCAATTCTTTCTGGAAGAAAATTGACAGGGCCGAAATTTGAACCTTAATGGACCCCAATTTGAGGCCCATAGACACTCCTGTTTGCAGGAAATGCAGGAATCGACCGAGTTGAAATTTCTTCGTGGGGCCTTCCTGGCCTCACACCACGCAACATATTTTCGCCACATGTGGTGATAATGTTGTGCGGTCACCTCCTTCCTGGCTTTGACCAGGGTAGGAATGACCTCTTCCGGAATGCCTTTTTCCCTTAGGATCCGGCGTTCCACCGCCATGCCGTCAAACGCAGCCGCGGTAAGTCTTGGAACAGACATGGTACTTGCTGAAGCAAGTCCCTTCTTAGCGGCAGAGGCCATGAGTCCTCTGTGAGCATTTCTTGAAGTTCCGGGTACCAAATCCTTCTTGGGCAATCCGGAGCCACGAGTATAGTTCTTACTCCTCTACGTCTTATAATTCTCAGTACCTTGGGTATGAGAAGCAGAGGAGGGAACACATACACCGACTGGTACACCCACTGTGTTACCAGAACGTCCACAGCTATTGCCTGAGGGTCTCTTGACCTGGCGCAATACCTGTCCAGTTTTTTGTTCAGGCGGTACGCCATCATGTCCACCTTTGGTCTTTCCCAACGGTTCACAATCATGTGGAAGACTTCCCGATGAAGTCCCCACTCTCCCGGGTGGAGGTCGTGCCTGCTGAGGAAGTCTGCTTCCCAGTTGTCCACTCCCGGAATGAACACTGCTGACAGTGCTATCCCATGATTTTCCGCCCAGCGAAGAATCTTTGCAGTTTCTGCCATTTCCCTCCTGCTTCTTGTGCCGCCCTGTCTGTTTACGTGGGCGACTGCCGTGATGTTTTCCCACTGGATCAATACCGGCTGACCTTGAAGCAGAGGTCTTGCTAAGCTTAGAGCATTGTTTTATGTGGAGAGAAGTCTCCAGACTTGATCACACTCCCTGGAAATTTTTTTTTTATTTTTTTCCTGTGTGACTGCTCCCCAGCCTCTCCGGCTGGCATCCGTGGTCACCAGGACCCAGTCCTGAATGCCGAATCTGCGGCCCTTTAGTAGATGAGCACTCTGCAGCCACCGCAGAAGAAACACCCTTGTCCTTGGAGACAGGGTTATCCGCTGATGCATCTGAAGATGCGATCCGGACCATTTTTCCAGCAGATCCCACTGAAAAGTTCTTGCGTGAAATCTGCCGAATGGAATCGCTTCGTAAGAAGCCACCATTTTTCCCAGGACCCTTGTGCAATGATGCACTGACACTTTTCCTGGTTTTAGGAGGTTCCTGACTAGCTCGGATAACTCCCTTGCTTTCTTCTCCGGGAGAAACACCCTTTTCTGGACTGTGTCCAGAATCATCCCTAGGAACAGCAAATTGTCGTCGGAAACAGCTGCGGTTTTGGAATATTTAGAATCCACCCATGCTGTCGTAGAACTACTTGAGATAGTGCTACTCCGACCTCCAACTGTTCTCTGGACCTTGCCCTTATCAGAATATCGTCCATTTTCTTTGAAGAAGAATCATCATTTCGGCCATTACCTTGGTAAAGACCCGGGGTGCCGTGGACAATCCAACCGGCATCGTCTGAAACTGATAGTGACAGTTCTGTACCACGAACCTGAGGTACCCTTTGTGAGAAGGGCAAATTGGGACATGGAAGAAGCATCCCTGATGTCCCGGGACACCATATAGTCCCCTTCTTCCTGGTTCGCTATCACTGCTCTGAGTGACTCCATCTTGATTTGAACCTTTGTATGTAAGTGTTCAAATATTTCAGATTTAGAATAGGTCTCACCGAGCCGTCTGGCTTCAGTACCACAATATAGTGTGGAATAATACCCCTTTCCTTGTTGTAGGAGGAGTACTTTGATTATCACCTGCTGGGAATACAGCTTGTGAATTGTTTCCAATACTGCCTCCCTGTCGGAGGGAGACGTTGGTAAAGCAGACTTCAGGAACCTGCGAGGGGGAGACGTCTCGAATTTCCAATCAGTACCCTTGGGATACTACTTGTAGGATCCAGGGGTCCTGTACGGCCCCAGCGTCATGCTGAGGACTTGGCAGAAGCGGTGGAGGGCTTCTGTTCTTGGGAATGGGCTGCCTGCTGCAGTCTTCTTCCCTTTCCTCTATCCCTGGGCAGATATGACTGGCCTTTTGCCCGCTTGCCCTTATGGGGACGAAAGGACTGAGGCTGAAAAGACGGTGTCTTTTTCTGCTTAGATGTGACTTAGGGTAAAAAAGGTGGATTTTCCAGCTGTTGCCGTGGCCACCAGGTCCGATGGACCGACCCCAAATAACTCCTCCCCTTTATACGGCAATACTTCCATGTGCCGTTTGGAATCTGCATCACCTGACCACTGCCGTGTCCATAAACATCTTCTGGCAGATATGGACATCGCACTTACTCTTGATGCCAGAGTGCAAATATGTGCTCTATAGTCCATAAAATACTGTCCCTGTCAAGGGTATCAATATTTTCAGTCAGGGAATCCGACCAAGCCACCCCAGCGCTGCACATCCAGGCTGAGGCGATAGCTGGTCGCAGTATAACACCAGTATGTGTGTATATACTTTTTAGGATATTTTCCAGCCTCCTATCAGCTGGCTCCTTGAGGGCGGCCGTATCTGGAGACGGTAACGCCACTTGTTTTGATAAGCGTGTGAGCGCCTTATCCACCCTAAGGGGTGTTTCCCAACGCGCCCTAACTTCTGGCGGGAAAGGGTATACCGCCAATAATTTTCTATCGGGGGAAACCCACGCATCATCACACACTTCATTTAATTTATCTGATTCAGGAAAAACTACATGTAGTTTTTTCACACCCACATAATACCCTTTTTTGTGGTACTTGTAGTATCAGAAATATGTAACACCTCCTTCATTGCCCTTAACATGTAACGTGTGGCCCTAAAGGAAAATACGTTTGTTTCTTCACCGTCGACACTGGAGTCAGTGTCCGTGTCTGTGTCTATGTCGACCGACTGAGGTAAATGGGCGTTTTAAAGCCCCTGACGGTGTTTGAGACGCCTGGACAGGTACTAATTTGTTTGCCGGCCGTCTCATGTCGTCAACCGACCTTGAAGCGTGTTGACATTATCACGTAATTCCTTAAATAAGCCATCCATTCCGGTGTCGACTCCCTAGAGAGTGACATCACCATTACAGGCAATTGCTCCGCCTCCTCACCAACATCGTCCTCATACATGTCGACACACACGTACCGACACACAGCACACACACAGGGAATGCTCTGATAGAGGACAGGACCCCACTAGCCCTTTGGGGAGACAGAGGGAGAGTTTGCCAGCACACACCAAAACGCTATAATTATACAGGGACAACCTTTATATAAGTGTTTTCCCTTATAGCATCTTAATATATAATCATATCGCCAAATAAGTGCCCCCCCTCTCTGTTTTAACCCTGTTTCTGTAGTGCAGTGCAGGGGAGAGCCTGGGAGCCTTCCCACCAGCAGTTCTGTGAGGGAAAATGGCGCTGTGTGCTGAGGAGATAGGCCCCGCCCCCTATTCCGGCGGGCTCTTCTCCCAGTTTTTCTGAGACCTGGCAGGGGTGAAATACATCCATATAGCCTCAGGGACTATATGTGATGTATTCTTTTTAGCCAGAAAAGGTATTAACATTGCTGCCCAGGGCGCCCCCCCCAGCGCCCTGCACCCTCAGTGACCGTTGGTGTGAAGTGTGCTGAGAGCAATGGCGCACAGCTGCAGTGCTGTGCGCTACCTCATGAAGACTGAAAAGCCTTCAGCCGCCGGTTTCTGGACCTCTTCTTACTTCGGCATCTGCAAGGGGGTCGGCGGCGCGGCTCCGGTGACCCATCCAGGCTGTACCTGTGATCGTCCCTCTGGAGCTAGTGTCCAGTAGCCTAAGAAGCAAATCCATCCTGCACGCAGGTGAGTTCACTTCTTCTCCCCTAAGTCCCTCGTTGCAGTGAGCCTGTTGCCAGCAGGACTCACTGAAAATAAGAAAACTATCAAAACTTTTACTCTAAGCAGCTCTTTATGAGAGCCACCTAGATTGCACCCTTCTCGGCCGGGCACAAAAACCTAACTGAGGCTTGGAGGAGGGTCATAGGGGGAGGAGCCAGTGCACACCACCTGATCCTAAAGCTTTTACTTTTGTGCCCTGCCTCCTGCGTAGCCGCTATTCCCCATGGTCCTGACGGAGTCGCAGCATCCACTAGGACGTCAGAGAAAAGTTGATATTGAGTTTTGTAACTACAACAGATCGTAATCCATAACTAGTCCGGGTATGGGTCGTTGGGTTGATATAACTTGGGTCGACCATCATTAGGTCGACTACTATTGGTCGATATGCATTAGGTCGACAGGGTCACTAGGTCGACATGAGTTTTTTTACTTTTTTTTGGTGTCCTTTTCTTCGTAAAGTGACGGGGAACCCCAATTAGTGCACAGTGTCCCCTGCATGGCTCGCTTCGCTCACCATGCTGCGGGCAAGGTGCCTCGCTGCACTCGGCACAGGTTACCGTTCCCAATTGTAGTCCACGTGGATCGTAAAGTATGAAAAAGGGCAAAAAAAAAAATGTGAAAAACTCATGTCGACCTAATGACCATGTCGACCTAATGACCATGTCGACCTAGTGACCCTGTCGACCTAATGCATGTTGACCAATAGTGGTCGACCTAATGCATGTCGATCTAATGACCGTATCCCACTAGTCCTAACCCAAAATTATAGATGAAGAGGTATCTTGTGATATATTAAGTGATTTCCTGCTTTGTGAATCTGGATGATAATTCAACAACACCGCAGAAGAAAATTCCAGGATTACAGTGTAACAGTATGTAACCAGAATGAGAGAGAAAATGATTGGTCCAAACAGCAGTCTTGCATCTTTCCCCATCACTTCTAGTGATATTGGCTAGTTGTACGCAAAAAGAGGGGATTAAGGTCCTAATGCGGAGTTGATCGCAGCAGCAAATTTGTTAGCAGTTGGGCAAAACCATGTGCACTGCAGGGGGGGCAGATATAACATGTGCAGAGAGAGTTAGATTTGGGCGGGGTGTATTCAAACTGAAATCTAAATTGCAGTGTAAAAATAAAGCAGCCAGTATTTACCCTTCACAGAAACAAAATAACCCACCCAAATCTAACTCTCTGCAAATGTTATATCTGCCCCCCCCTGCAGTACACATGGTTTTGCCCAATTGCTAATAAACTTGCTGCTGCGATCAACTCAGAATTACCCCCTAAGTGCACACAAGTCTAAGTATGTTTAATGTATGGAAAGGTGCATCATAGTGGAGAAAGACTTTGTATAACATGACAAGGTTGTAGGAGCCTACTTTAGGTGCTGAACACTGAAGACATATATTTTTTCACTAGAATTGTATTAAATACTATAATATAAGCATTTAAATAATCTATATACAAAAGGCTGACACTACTCCTCACCTTTGTGGTATCACCACTGGGGGGTGTCCGACAGAGCTCCGTTCAGGACATGGACACACACACACCCCCACCCACATCCCCCGATGTACACTGCACCCCCCCACCATATACTGTCCCTATATACACTGCACTGCCATCCTCTTCCATATTCTGCTTCTCCTATAATATACTGTCACTGTATACACACTGCACCCCCATACCCCTCTGTATAGTGCCCCCTATATACAGGGCACCCCTCCTCCAGAACGGATGCAGGAACCACCAGATGGTCCCACAGCGCTCAGAGTGGAGGTACACGTGTACACGTGTGGCCACTTACCGGTGGGGGGAAAAAGTGAATCAGACTGGCAGGAAGAGGTGAGACCCTCTATCGGGTAAGCAGTGCAGTGACCAGGAGGAGGAGGTCGTCTGTGCTGGGGCTGTAGATGATGCAGGTGAGGAGGAGGCAGATAACCGGCTTAGCTGCTTTATATATACAGCGTGCTGCCAGAGTGACGGGTTCCTTTGCTCACCCCTCCCACACCCTACACAGGCCATGCCCAGACCCCTCTGGCTAGCTGCTGGTGGCTACTGGTGTCCTCTACCCCCAGACATGCTGGGAGCTATTCCGGGACTGGTGTATATAGTGTAGTCTATCTATCATTATAGCTTACCTATTATAGATGTACAGCATATCTCTCTCTATTTTACTTATGTGTGTGTATATGTGTGTGTGTGTGTGTGTGTGTGTGTGTGTGTGTGTGTGTGTGTATGTATATATGTATGTATATATGTGTGTGTGTGTGTGTGTGTGTGTATATATATATATATATATATATATATATATATATATATATATATATATATATATATATATATATTTTTGTTATTTTTTTTTATTTTAAATAAAAGACTAACGACACACACACTGAGCATGATAGAGCCCCGGCTCTCAGCAGCAGGACTTCAAAAAAAACCGTCAGCTACTGTGTCAGTAGCAACTGCACCATCTGTAATCAGGCCCTGGTGTCTGTCATTGTGACTGTTTTTCAACTAATATGACAAATGTATGTTTACATCTATATAATATGACTATGGTAATACAGTGCACACTATTATTGAATATTGACAGCTGCAGGCTCTATCAAAATACCACATGGATGAAAACAAGGAGCATGGGGTAGTGTGTTCATAGAACATATATAATACTAGCACCCCCACACACACACACACACACACACACACACACACACACACACACACACACACACACACACAATCCCTCTAGTACCTAACCCTAAACTTCCCCCCCGGATTCTGACCCCAACTATCACCCCAATACTTTCCTTTGAGATGTCGGTAGTCGATGTTACGGCGGCGGTATTCAGAGTGGTGTCAGGATTCCGGCGCTGGTCATATGACTACAGGCATCCTGACCGCCAGGATGCTAACCGCCTCCCGCAGAAAGCGATATCTCCCCGGAACATCATAGGCTACATGTGGTGGGGTAGTTTCCTACTGTAGTCATGTGACTCCATCACTACCTCTCTTGGCCCAAAGTCGAGACTTCTCCCGAGACTCCCTCTTTTGGAGACTATAATAACATGGCTTAGCTGAAGGCAGCCTACATGACTTAGCTGTTTAGGCTGTGCAGCCTGCCACCTACATGTCTGTAATCAGGCTGTGCTCACCAAACCATACGTTGCATTTATCTCTGCTTCCCTGCCTGCCTCTAGCGTTCAGGCAGGATGGTCAGGCGCTCTTTCATGCTCTGATGCTAGGGGGCATTCTTAAGTACCTGCCCCAGCCCTCTTGTCACCCTGCCTAAGACCACAACTGCTGTTTCAGTAGTATTAGGACCAGTTTGTGCGGACCAGACTGAGAAAACAAAAAAAGGTGCCTAACAAAATGGAGCAGGTCCCTGTCCAAGTCAAATGGCTCAGCTCAATCCCACATTAACAAGTGGACCTACCTTTGGTAGTAGAAGCATTAAGTATTCTTATGTATACTAAATGTTTGTTTTATTTATTTTTTTGTTGAAAAAAGTAACTTGCCTTCTACACTTACTTAGTGCAATGTAAAGGTGGGTACACAGCTATATAGTGAACTATATCGCTAATTTTCCCCCTCCTGAGCGATATAGTTTACTACATCACCCAGTGTGTATGAAGATGACGAGTGATGTGCTGCCCCACAGGTCTTTAACGACCCTTGTTCTCGGCTGTGCATGTAGCTCAATTTGGACTCATAGTCCAAAGCTGCATGCTTCGGCCGGCCACGGCATGACGTCACTGTGCGATATCATTATCACCGAGACCATCGCCTAGTGTGTACCCACCAGTGGTGCCAAGAGAGGGGGGGGGGAGGGTACAAATTACCCGGGCCCAGGTCTGATGGAGCGGCCTAGTAAGCGTCCAGTAGGGACCCAGGCCCCCTCCCCCTTACCTGGCAGCAGCAGCTCTTCTCAACCCAGCACACGCATGCCTCACATTTCTCTGTTCTATTTGGTCTGATTGCCCACTGTGTAGCCCATCTGTACAGGCAGTGTCCGACAGTGTGAGAGATGAGGCTGAGCTCACACTGCCTCATCTCTATCTCGCCCTGCAACTCTGGTAAATTTTATCTATAAAGATGATTGCATTAATACAAAGAAGATGCTTATACTGTAAGTTATAAATATCTTCTTTGTGTTCTTCCAATCATTTTTATAATGAGAACTGTGAGTATGATAGGGAGCATGACAGGTGAGGCTCTGCCTCCCCTGACTGCACGCCCCTGTTATGGGTGTGTTGCTATACTGTAGTCATTGGGTGATCATTTTAAGTTTTCCATCCTGCTAGTCACACAAACATAGTGGAGGTAATTTACAAAGTGTACATCAGCCTAGGCATAGTGCTGAATCGGCTTTGAAACCAGCGAGCAACCTTACTCTGAGACCAAAGCAAATTAATTTACAGATTTATACAGCATGATGGCATTGTTTGTGACGGTGCATACATGGAGCTGAGTGGAGAAGGATTTTCCTAAAGCACCGGGGAAAATTTCCCCAGAGATGTGTGCTGAGCGATCTGGCACGAACGATCAGCACACATCTCTCCCCCACTCAGCACACAGTGCAATGTGCGCTGAGCGCGGAAGAGGATGGGGGTAAAATGATCAATGTACTCTATTGGGCCTGCATGCAGGCCAATCTAGTACCGACGATAGCGACGCTATCGCTGTGGGGCATATACATGGAGAGATCCATGCTTAATATCTAAGCAATCTAGTCAGATTGCTTACAATTTAAGCACGGGTCTCTCCGTGTGTACCCCCCCTTCACACAGCACACATTGGGAGATGTAAGAATTTGTGGCAAGTGCCAAATGCGCTATAACCAGCACTGTTTGACACTTACAAGCATTGGCAGCTCCAGAGGTATGGCTGCAGCACAGTACAAAATTAAACTAGGGGCGCACCAACAACTGTCACCCCAAACGCTGCCAAACCTCACCTGCCGGAACTCACTGGCAGTTGGTGTGGCTCCCTTATTGGAATTGTGGACTACGCTGCAGCCGCACCTCTTGAGCCGCCACTGCTTACAACCAACTTCTGTATGTATGGAAGCAGGTGACAGATAATGTGACCTTTCTTGACGCGATCTGCAAACATTTAATGTTTATGTGAAAAAACGTTCCAATGTATTAAAATCTGGTAAGTGCAATTTTTTGGTTTAACGTTTTTTCTCTATCGTCCTAAGTGGATGCTGGGGTTCCTGAAAGGACCATGGGGAATAGCGGCTCCGCAGGAGACAGGGCACAAAAGTAAAGCTTTTACAGGTCAGGTGGTGTGTACTGGCTCCTCCCCCTATGACCCTCCTCCAGACTCCAGTTAGATTTTTGTGCCCGGCCGAGAAGGGTACAATTCTAGGTGGCTCTCATAAAGAGCTGCTTAGAGAGTTTAGCTTAGGTTTTTTATTTTACAGTGATTCCTGCTGGCAACAGGATCACTGCAACGAGGGACAGAGGGGAGAAGAAGTGAACTCACCTGCGTGCAGGATGGATTGGCTTCTTGGCTACTGGACATGAAGCTCCAGAGGGACGATCACAGGTACAGCCTGGATGGTCACCGGAGCCACGCCGCCGGCCCCCTCACAGATGCTGAAGCAAGAAGAGGTCCAGAATCGGCGGCTGAAGACTCCTGCAGTCTTCTTAAGGTAGCGCACAGCACTGCAGCTGTGCGCCATTTTCCTCTCAGCACACTTCACACGGCAGTCACTGAGGGTGCAGGGCGCTGGGGGGGGGGCGCCCTGGGAGGCAAATGAATACCTATAAAGGCTAAAAATACCTCACATATAGCCCCAGAGGCTATATGGAGATATTTACCCCTGCCTAAATGTACTAAATAGCGGGAGACGAGCCCGCCGAAAAAGGGGCGGGGCCTATCTCCTCAGCACACGGCGCCATTTTCTGTCACAGCTCCGCTGGT
This sequence comes from Pseudophryne corroboree, assembly GCF_028390025.1. NCBI lineage: Eukaryota > Metazoa > Chordata > Amphibia > Anura > Myobatrachidae > Pseudophryne > Pseudophryne corroboree. Next base: position 563,454,739 of record NC_086449.1, on the reverse strand, counting down.
CAGGAAGGCTCCCAGGTCTCTCCCCTGCACTGCACTACAGAAACAGGGTATAACAGAGAGGGGGGGCAAAATAAATGGCAATATATTAATATAAAAGCAGCTATAAGGGAGCACTTAATCATAAGGCTATCCCTGTCATATATAGCGTTTTTTGGTGTGTGCTGGCAGACTCTCCCTCTGTCTCCCCAAAGGGCTAGTGGGTCCTGTCTTCGTATAGAGCATTCCCTGTGTGTCTGCTGTGTGTCGGTACGTGTGTGTCGACATGTATGAGGACGTTATTGGTGTGGAGGCGGAGCAATTGCCAAATATGAGGATGTCACCTCCTAGGGGGTCGACACCAGAATGGATGCCTTTATTTGTGGAATTACGGGATAGCGTCAACTCGCTTAAGCAGTCGTTTGCCGACATGAGGCGGCCGGACACTCAATTAGTGCCTGTCCAGGCGCCTCAAACACCGTCAGGGGCTGTAAAACGCCCCTTGCCTCAGTCGGTCGACACAGACCCAGACACAGGCACTGATTCCGGTGGTGAAGGTGACGAATCAACCGTATTTTCCAGTAGGGCCACACGTTATATGATTTTGGCAATAAAGGAGATGTTACATTTAGCTGATACTACAGGTACCACTAAACAGGGTATTATGTGGGGTGTGAAAAAACTACCAGTAGTTTTTACCAAATCAGAAGAATTAAATGACGTGTGTGATGAAGCGTGGGGTGCCCCGATAAAAAACTGCTAATTTCAAAGAAGTTATTGGCTTTATACCCTTTCCCGCCAGAGGTTAGGGAGCGCTGGGAAACACCTCCTAGGGTGGACAAAGCGCTAACACGCTTATCAAAACAAGTGGCGTTACCCTCTCCTGAGACGGCCGCACTTAAAGATCCATCAGATAGGAGGATGGAAAATATCCAAAAAGGTATATACACACATGCAGGTGTTATACTACGACCAGCTATTGCGACTGCCTGGATGTGCAGTGCTGGGGTAGTTTTGGTCAGAGTCCCTGATCGAAAATATTGATACCCTGGACAGGGACAATATTTTACTGTCGTTAGAACAAATAAAGGATGCATTTCTTTATATGCGTGATGCACAGAGAGATATCTGCACACTGGCATCACGGGTAAGTGCTATGTCCATTTCGGCCAGAAGAGCTTTATGGACACGACAGTGGACAGGCGATGCGTAGAGGAGTTATTTGGGGTCGGTCTATCGGATTTGGTGGCCACGGCTACGGCCGGGAAATCCACCTTTCTACCTCAAGTCACTCCCCAACAGAAAAAGGCACCGACCTTTCAACCGCAGCCCTTTCGTTCCTTTAAAAATAAGAGAGCAAAGGGCTATTCATATCTGCCACGAGGCAGAGGACGAGGGAAGAGACAGCAACAGGCAGCTCCTTCCCAGGAACAGAAGCCCTCCCCGGCTTCTACAAAAGCCTCAGCATGACGCTGGGGCTTCGCAAGCGGACTCGGGGGCGGTAGGCGGTCGTCTCAAGAATTACAGCGCGCAGTGGGCTCACTCGCAGGTAAATCCCTGGATCCTGCAGATAATATCTCAGGGGTACAGGTTGAAATTAGAGACAGAGCCACCTCGCCCTTTCCTGAAGTCTGCTTTACCAACGTCCCCCTCAGAAAGGGAGACGGTTTTGGAAGCCATTCACAAGCTGTATTCTCAGCAGGTGATAGTCAAGGTACCTCTTCTACAACAAGGGAAGGGGTATTATTCCACTCTTTTTGTGGTACCGAAGCCGGATGGCTCGGTAAGGCCTATTCTAAATCTGAAGTCCTTGAACCTGTACATAAAGAAGTTCAAGTTCAAGATAGAGTCACTCAGAGCAGTGATAGCGAACCTGGAAGAAGGGGACTTTATGGTATCCTTGGACATCAAGGATGCGTATCTCCACGTTCCAATTACCCCTCACACCAGGGGTACCTCAGGTTCGTTGTACAAAACTGTCACTATCAGTTTCAGACGCTGCCGTTTGGTTTGTCCACGGCACCTCGGGTCTTTACAAAGGTAATGGCCGAGATAATATTTCTTCTTCGAAGAAAAGGCGTATTAATTATCCCATACTTGGACGATCTCCTAATAAGGGCAAGGTCCAGAGAACAGCTAGAGATGGGTTTAGCACTATCTCAAGAGGTGCTAAAGCAGCACGGATGGATTCTGAATATTCCAAAATCCCAATTAATGCCGACAACTCGTCTGCTGTTCCTGGGGATGATTCTGGACACAGTTCAGAAAAAGGTTTTTCTTCCCGAAGAAAAAGCCAAGGAGTTATCTGACCTGGTCAGGAACCTCCTAAAACCAGGAAAGGTGTCTGTACATCAATGCACAAGAGTCCTGGGAAAAAATGGTAGCTTCTTACGAAGCAATCCCTTTCGGCAGATTCCATGCAAAGGGATCTGTTGGAAAAATGGTCAGGGTCGCATCTTCAGATGCACCTGCGGATAACCCTGTCGCCGAGGACAAGGGTATCCCTTCTGTGGTGGTTGCAGGAGGCTCATCTATTGGAGGGCCGCAGATTCGGCATGCAGGATTGGATCCTGGTGACCACGGATGCCAGCCTGAGAGGCTGGGGAGCAGTCACACAGGGAAGAAATTTCCAGGGAGTGTGGTCGAGCCTGAAAAAGTCTCTTCACATAAGCATTCTGGAACTAAGAGCAATCTACAATGCTCTAAGCCAGGCGGAACCTCTGCTTCAAGGAAGACCGGTGTTGATCCAGTCGGACAACATCACGGCAGTCGCCCATGTAAACAGACAGGGCGGCACAAGAAGCAGGAGGGCAATGGCAGAAGCTGCCAGGATCCTTCGCTGGGCGGAGAATCACGTGATAGCACTGTCAGCAGTATTCATCCCGGGCGTGGACAACTGGGAAGCAGACTTCCTCAGCAGACACGATCTTCACCCGGGAGAGTGGGGACTTCATCCAGAAGTTTTCCACATGCTATTAAACCGTTGGGTAAAACCAATGGTGGACATGATGGCGTCTCGCCTCAACAAAACACTGGACAGGTATTGCGCCAGGTCAAGAGATCCGCAGGCAATAGCTGTGGACGCGCTGGTAACACCTTGGGTGTACCAGTCGGTATATGTGTTTCCTCCTCTGCCTCTCATACCAAAGGTATTGAGGAGTATACGGCAAAGAGGAGTAAGACTAGTGGCTCCGGATTGGCCAAGAAGGACTTGGTACCCGGAACTTCAAGAGATGGTCACGGACGATCCGTGGCCTCTACTTCTGAGAAGGGACCTGCTTCAGCAGGGTCCTTGTCTTTTTCAAGACTTACCGCGGCTGCGTTTGACGGCATGGCGTTTGAATGCCAGATCCTAAAAGGAAAAGGCATTCCAGAAGAAGTCATTCCTACCTTGATAAAGGCAAGGAAGGAAGTCACCGCGAAGCATTATCGCCGTATTTGGCGAAAATATGTTGCGTGGTGCGAGCAGCGGAGTGCTCCGATGGAGGAATTTCAACTGGGTCGTTTTCCTACATTTCCTGCAATCAGGATTGTCTATGGGTCTCAAATTGGGATCTATTAAGGTTCAAATTTCGGCCCTATCAATATTCTTCCAAAAAGAATTGGCCTCAGTCCCTGAGGTCCAGATTTTTATCAAAGGAGTACTGCATATACAGCCTCCTGTGGTGCCTAAGGTGGCACCGTGGGATCTAAATGTAGTTTTAGATTTCCTCAAATCCAATTGGTTTGAACCACTAAAGAATGTGGATTTGAAATATCTCACATGGAAAGTGACTATGTTACTGGCCCTGGCTTCGGCCGGGAGAGTATCTGAACTGGCGGCTTTGTTTTATAAAAGCCCTTATTTAATTTTCCATTCGACATAGGGCAGAGCTGCGGACGCGTCCGCATTTTCTCCCTAAGGTGGTATCAGCGTTTCACCTGAACCAGCCTATTGTAGTGCCTGCGGCTACAGACGACTTGAAGGACTCCAAGTTGTTGGACGTTGTCAGAGCTTTAAAAATATACATTTAAAGGACGGCTGGAGTCAGAAAATCTGACTCGCTGTTTATACTGTATGCACCCAACAAGTTGGGTGCACCTGCTTCTAAGCAGTCGATTGCTCGTTGGATTTGTAACAAAATTCAACTTGTACATTCTGTGGCAGGCCTGCCACAGCCTAAATCTGTTAAGGCCCATTCCGCAAGGAAGGTGGGCTCATCTTGGGCGGCTGCCGAGGGGTCTCGGCATTACAACTCTGCCGAGCAGCTACGTGGTCAGGGGGAGAACACGTTTGTAAATTTTTACAAATTTGATACCCTGGCAAAGGAGGACCTGGAGTTCTCTCATTCGGTGCTGCAGAGTCATCCGCACTCTCCCGCCCGTTTGGGAGCTTTGGTATAATCCCCATGGTCCTTTCAGGAACCCCAGCATCCACTTAGGACGATAGAGAAAATAAGAATTTACTTACCGATAATTCTATTTCTCGGAGTCCGTAGTGGATGCTGGGCGCCCATCCCAAGTGCGGATTATCTGCAATACTTGTACATAGTTATTGTTAACTAATTCGGGTTATTGTTTAGGAAGCCATCTTTCAGAGGCTCCTCTGTTATCATACTGTTAACTGGGTTTAGATCACAAGTTGTACGGTGTGATTGGTGTGGCTGGTATGAGTCTTACCCGGGATTCAAAATCCTCCCTTATTGTGTACGCTCGTCCGGGCACAGTATCCTAACTGGAGTCTGGAGGAGGGTCATAGGGGGAGGAGCCAGTACACACCACCTGACCTGTAAAAGCTTTACTTTTGTGCCCTGTCTCCTGCGGAGCCGCTATTCCCCATGGTCCTTTCAGGAACCCCAGCATCCACTACGGACTCCGAGAAATAGAATTATCGGTAAGTAAATTCTTATTTTTCCACATATCAGCTGAGATTACCTGACGGATCATATACTAACCTGTAGCGGCAGCTGAGGTTCAAGTAGGACCTCTAGCATCTGTCTCCACACCCTCCGCCTTGGTGTCGTCTGTAGGCGGGAGACCACCCAGCCATGCTAGCCCACACCTAAAACTGCCACTAGGTAATATAACCCTTTGGGTCCATAAGTAAATCAGGAAATCGCTACTATATATTATCCTCGCTGCCACCCAAAATCAGCAGTGCAGCACATTGTATATATGTATGTATATATGTATGTATGTATATGTGTATGTGTGTATAGATAGATAGATAGATAGATATCCATGTATATACTCTGGCACTCCACCTTGTATGTCTGCAGTCCTGCAGTTGTCTCCTTGCTCGTGTACCCTCCTCCGGGGGCTCACCCAGAACAATAGTTGTAGGTAATAGGCTGCACTCCAAGGGGTATATGCAATTGCGGTCGAGTTCCCGAAATTGTCGAAAAACTGGACTTTTTCGCCCAAAAAAAAAAATCGACAATGCAATTCAGTACTTTCCGTCAAAAAAACGGACTTTCAAAATTCGACTTTTTGAAATTCGACTTTTTGAAATTCGACATTTGTCAAATTCGACATTTGTCAAATTCGACATTTGTCAAATTCGACATTTCTGCAATGGTACAAATGCGGCAATTCGCCAAAAGTATATTCAATTGAAGATTGGAAATTCGACAACAGTGCTTTTAGACAGTAAATTCGTCATTTTCAATCCGCCACACTTTGGTGGGGGAATCTATTAAAAAAAATTTAAAACATGTTTTTTTTGGTGTTTTTTTTATTGGTAATAGCATATCTATTTATATTAGAAGGGATTAGGTAATTGGTTTGTCTATTTTGGAGGCACAAGTATTATTTATATATGTTATATATTTTTTAAAATATATATATATATATTTTTTTTAAATGGAATGGTGAAATCCCCCCAAAAAAATGGCGTGGGGTCCCCCCTCCTAAGCATAACCAGCCTCGGGCTCTTCGAGATGGTCCTGGTTCTAAAAATCCGGGGGGGGAAATGACAGGGGATCCCCCGTATTTTTTAAACCAGCACCGGGCTCTGCGCCTGGTGCTGGTGCAAAAAATACGGGGGACAAAAAGAGTAGGGGTCCCCCGTATTTTTTACACCAGCATCGGGCTCCACTAGCTGGACAGATAATGCCACAGCCGGGGGTCACTTTTATATAGCGCCCTGCGGCCGTGGCATTAAATATCCAACTAGTCACCCCTGGCCGGGGTACCCTCGGGGAGTGGGGACCCCTCCAATCAAGGGGTCCCCCCCCTCCAGCCACCCAAGGGCCAGGGGTGAAGCCCGAGGCTGTCCCCCCCCCCCCCATCCAAGGGCTGCGGATGGGGGGCTGATAGCCTTGAGAAATTTGAAAGAATATTGTTTTTTCCAGTAGTACTACAAGTCCCAGCAAGCCTCCCCCGCAAGCTGGTACTTGGAGAACCACAAGTACCAGCATGCGGGAGAAAAACGGGCCCGCTGGTACCTATAGTTCTACTGGTAATAAATACCCAAATAAAAACAGGACACGCACACCGTGATAGTAAAACTTTATTACACACATGTCGACACACACATACTTACCTATGTTCACACGCCGACCTCTGTCCACTTGTCCAAGTAGAATCCACGTGTACCTGTGAATAAAATTATACTCACCAACACCCGGACCAAACGGACTGAAAGGGGTCCCATGTTTACACATGGGACCCCTTTCCACGAATGCCGGTACCCCACGTGACTGCTGTCACAGAAGGTCCCTTCAGCCAATCAGGAAGCGCTACTTCGTGGCACTCACCTGATTGGCTGTATGCGCATCTGCTGTCAGACAGCGCATCGCACAGCTCCCTCCATTAGTTTCAATGGTGGGAACTTTGCGGGCAGCGGTGGGGTTACCCGCGGTCAGCCGCTGACCGCGGGTGACCTCACCGCTGACGCAAAGTTCCCACCATTGAATATAATGGAGAGGCTTTGCGATGCGCTGTCTGACAGCAGACGCGCATAGCCAATCAGCAGAGTGCCAGGACGTTGCGCTCGCTGATTGGCTGAAGAGACCTTTCTGTGACCGCAGTCACGGGGGGGTCTCTGCATTCGGGGAAAGGGGTCCCATGTGTAAACATGGGACCCCTTTCAGTCCGGCTGGTTCGGGTGTTCGTTTTTATTTTTTGCCAAGTACGAGGATTATTTTAAAAGATCCGGACACTGGATTGAGGTGAGTATAATTTTTTTCACAGGTACCCCGGATTCTTCAGTGACGAGGGGGCGTGGCAGTCGGCGGGTCAACATAGGTAAGTATGTGTGTGTGTCGACATGTATGAAATAAAGTTTTACTTTCACGGTGTGTGTCTCCTGTTTTTATTTGGGTATTTTTTTCCCAGTAGAACTACAGGTACCAGCGGGCCCGTTTTTCTCCCGCATGCTGGTACTTGTGGTTCTCCAAGTACCAGCTTGCGGGGGAGGCTTGCTGGGACTTGTAGTACTACTGGAAAAAACAATATTCTTTCAAATTTCTCAAGGCTATCAGCCCCCCATCCGAAGCCCTTGGATGGGTGGGGGACAGCCTCGGGCTTCACCCCTGGCCCTTGGGTGGCTGGGGGGGGACCCCTTGATTGAAGGGGTCCCCACTCCCCCAGGGTACCCCGGCCAGGGGTGACTAGTTGGATATTTAATGCCACAGCCGCAGGGCGCTGTATAAAAGTGACCCCCGGCTGTGGCATTATCTGTCCAGCTAGTGGAGCCCGATGCTGGTGTAAAAAATACGGGGGACCCCTACTCTTTTTGTCCCCCATATTTTTTGCACCAGGCGCAGAGCCCGGTGCTGGTTTTAAAAATACGGGGGATCCCCTGTCATTTTCCCCCCCGGATTTTTAGAACCAGGACCGACTCGTAGAGCCCGAGGCTGGTTATGCTTAGGAGGGGGGACCCCACGCCATTTTTTTTCGGGTTTTTTAAAAACCGGATCAAAATCCGTCAAATCGGCCGTTTTTCGACAGCGGGACTGTCGAATCCGTTTTTCATTGAATATGGTGAATTTCGGCACCCACTTGCCGGAATTCGACGGTGGAATTAAAAAACGGGCGAAAAATTGCCGCGATTCGCCGCTAATTGCATATACCCCCAAGGCTTTTAAAAGTGCAAAAAACAGTGCTTTATTAGATCAACGTTTCGGGGTACGTGACCCCATCATCAGGATAACTAGTGAATGTTAACTAGTTATCCTGATGTTGGGGTCACGTGCCCCGAAACGTTGATCTAATAAAGCAATGTTTTTTGCACTTTTAAAAGCCTTGGAGTGCTGCCTATTACCTACAATAAAAATAAATATATACAGGTTGAGTATCCCATATCCAAATATTCCGAAATACGGACTTTTTTGAGTGAGAGTGAGATAGTGAAACCTTTGTTTTTTTGATGGCTCAATGTACACAAACTTTGTTTAATACAAAAGTTATTAAAAATATTGTATTAAATGACCTTCAGGATGTGTGTATAAGGTGTATATGAAACATAAATTAATTGTGTGAATGTAGACGCACTTTGTTTAATGCACAAAGTTCTAAAAATATTGGCTAAAATTACCACCAGGCTGTGTGTACAAGGTGTATATGTAACATAAATGCATTCTGTGCTTAGATTTAGGTCCCATCACCATGATATCTCATTATTATATGCAATTATTCCAAAATACGGAAAAATCCCATATCCAAAATACCTCTGGTCTCAAGCATTTTGGATAAGGGATACTCAACCTGTGTGTGTGTGTGTGTGTGTGTGTGTGTGTGTGTGTGTGTGTATATATATATATATATATATATATATATATATATATATATATTATAGTGGTGAAGAAAAAGAAAAAAAAAATATATATATATAAAATATGCGTGTGTGTACTAACTGTATGATTTAAAAAAAAAATACTTCTTCTGTATGACTATATAACACAGCGCTTTGTGTGTTGTATGTAGAGGCTATTTATGACCAAAAACAGGGTGCTGGGGTTCTTTTTTTAATGTTTTTACAAATGATAGTATCACTTGGATTTCCAGTATTAAATACTTTTAAACTTTTACATATTGAAACTGCAACTCAAATACAAAGTGTTGATATAAATGCAAATGATGTATAGGTAGATTTAATTCTTTTATGCATCCTTCTTTCTCAAAGTATTTCTTTCTAATCTATCTTTCCCTTCCATCTATTGACAATGCAGTAATTGTATTTTGGCTGCAGGCAGATTTAGGGGTATATTCAATTGAAGTCGAAACTGGCGTCTTGTTGGAAAGACAGCAGTTTTCGACTTTTTTTTATCTGACAAGTCGGGGGAATTCGACTTGTCGGAAAGCACGTGACTAGCTGCCGATCTGCGTGCCTCCGTCGGAAACGGGGCCAAATCAGACAGGTTTTGGCTCTGTTTCCGACCATCTCAATCCGACTTTAAAAAAAAAAAAAAGTTGGTTTGAGAGGAGGAGACGCGCGGGGGGGGGGGAAGCCGCGGGGAGATGGGGGAGAGCAGCGCTACAGCACAGCATATGCAGGAGGATGTGTCACAGACGTTGCTCACGGTCTCGCTTGCTGGAGCTGGGTGGACGCTGCTGTGAGGTCTGGCAGCGGTGCCACATCCTCCTACAACACTGCTGTGGCACTGCTCTCCCCCTCCCCCCTCCGTCTCCTCCTCTCTGCTCCCTCATTTAAAAAAAGTCGAATTGAGATGGCCATTGAATAGCTCTTGTCGGATCCATTCCGACAAGTGCATGTCGGAATGGATCCGACTTCAATTGAATATACTCCTTATATTGGCAAGCCGTATTTACAAGCAATAATTTGCAAAATATGACTGCATGCTATAATACTATATAAGGAGGACTATGCAAATAATACTTTTCATTGAACAAAAGTAGGGGTTTACCCTATGGATTGCTTGAAGATAGGACATGTAAATAATCGTCATTCCTGTATATTAATAATCTTTTTGTTGATAACAGCTTAAACTCTTATTCCGTCAATAACCTTATGACTAAATAAAGAACTTTGTTTGTTTGCTGCTTTTTTTTTTTTTTTTATTGTGGCGTGGAGGATTTGGAAGACTCTGTAGAGAGTGTTAATAATAATATGCATGACTTACTTACTTTGCTGAGGGAAATGAAAACATAGGGGTATATACAGCATCTCTGCACATCGCTGTATGTTACGCTAGCCAAACATCGCTTATTATTCAGTTAACCTCTACGGCAGAGTTTCCCAAACTCTGCCATTAGAGTCCAGGTTTGAAGGATTACTGTGAATATGGCTATATGGACACCCAAATAAAAAGGATACTGTTTTGATGTTAACAGACCGGGTGGTCTTTTGGTTGCCGGCGGCCGGGCTCCCGGCGACCAACATACCGGCGCCGGCATGCCAACATCTTTTCTCCCTCTTGGGGGTCCACAACCCCCCTGGAGGGAGAATAGATAGCGTGGTGCGCCACCGTGCCCGCAAGGGGCTCATTTGCGCTCGCCCAGCTGTTGGTATGCCGGCAGTCGGGATTCCGGTGCCGGTATACTGGTCGCCGGGAGCCCGACCGCCGGCATATCATACTACACCCAAAAGACGAGTAATTTAATGTTTCTCAGAAAAAAATGATTCTGTTTTTTGGCTTTATACCATTGATTCACAGATTTGTTTCTTGTACAGTACATAATTAATTCCTAATTTCGGAACATAAGTGAACAACTGGGGTGTGAGAATAATACATATGTCTGCTTTTAGCTTTTGTTTGTTTTTTTTATTAATCCATTTTTGGGCAGTTAATATAATGCCAAATGGTCATCGTGGGCTCCATGATCCAGAATCTTCTCAAAAATGAAGTCTGGGCAATATTTCATGTTAAGGATGAAAGCCAAAGACTTCATTCTGAGTTATAATAAAGCAATTATCACTTTATTCATTTTAAATGCTTTTCTTTAGTTGGTGCCAAGCAACCAACTGACTGATAGAAATATCCAAGGCTACAGCATCTAAGTGATTTATAATTTAAAATACAGGTTGAACTCGATGGACATCTTGTATTTTTTTCAAACTCACCAACTATGCACTAACATTACCTGCGGAACAGAATAATTTAAAATAATTATGTAATGAAGGAGGGCAATGACATTGGAGGACAGTAACAAAAGATGACATTGAGAGCCATTTAGTTTTTTTCAATTAAACAGAACAAAATAGAGGTAATACGATAGAAAATTGAATAATAGAAAAAAAATAAGGCTTAAGAAATCCTATAAGAGAGTCAAAATGTCAACAACATAGAAATAAGTAATTTTTCTTTTTTTAAAGGTGTTACAGTATGTAGAGTGTTACAGGGTCAAAACACAATGGTTAATAATTTATCAAATGTAGGACTTTAGCACGTGAGTAACAAATGATTAGGGCTAACTGATGGACTGTGACTTAGATGCCATCTCAGGCCTGTCCCTGTTACCACCATTATTTATAATGTACGACTTCTCCCTGTTTTTATGCATTGATGTTGATACCTTTAAATCAGGGGTGGGGAAACTTTTTCTACCAAGGGCCATTTGGATATTTATAAAATCCTTCGGGGGCCATACAAAAATTATCAACTTAATAATTAGCCTGCCCCCAGTCAGTAGTTATGCCCCAGTAGCTATGTCCCCAGTCAGTAGTTATGCCCCCAGTAGATATGTCTCCAGTACATATGCCCCAGTCAGTTGTTATGCCCCATTAGATATGCCCCCAGTCAGTTGTTATGCCCCATTAGATATGCCCCAGTCAGTTGTTATGCCCCATTAGATATGCCCCCAGTCAGTTGTTATGCCCTATTAGATATGCCCCTTAATAGCGCCGCTTACACACACACACACACACATTAAGAGAAAAAACACTACAATACTCACCAGCCCCGCTCCTGCTTCCAGACCATTGCCCTCCGCCTGGCCGCCAGCTCCTCAGAACTATGGGAGAGACGTCATGACATCTCTTCCATAGCGCCGCACACTGCCAGAGCCGGAAGCCAGAGCTCAGGAGTGAGCTCCTGCCTCTGGTTGCTGCTGAGGGGAAGAAGCCGGGCGCCCGCTAGTAACAAAATCTCAGTGTGCACCCGGCATCTCCCTCGGTTAGGTGAGCATGGCCGGGCCGGATCAAGTGGCTCTGCAGGCCTTATACGGCCCCCGGGCCTGAGGTTCCCCACCCCTGCCTTAAATCAACATTACTTGGACAGTGTTGATTATAAGACTTGCTGCATTTTGTCTCATGTTCATTGAACAGACTTTACTTTGGACTTCATGCAATTTTTGCAGCTTTGCAAAAGCTCTTGCTGCAAATAGGGCATATTTAACATGAGCATACTAATTTACAGATTGAAAAGCACTCTAAAGGTGGGTACACACTGGCCAATATATCGGCCATTCTCTTGAACGGCCGATATATCGCGGGTCCGTCGGCCAGTGTGTACGGCCGATACGTCTGTGAACTCCGTCGTTCACAGACGTATCGTGTCAACCCCGCAGCACAGCTGACGGACAATATATCTACCGATATATTGGCGTGTCGCTGTGTGTGTACGGGCGGTCGGCCTACCGCCCGTACACATGCTGCGGCGGCCGGCGGTGATTGACAGGTGAACTGGGCGGGCGTGTGTACACGGCCGCCCAGTTCATGACGTCCGTCCCCGATGGATCGGGCAGTGTGTATGCTCAACACACTGCCCGATCCGTCTATAGATATATCTGCCGATCAGTTGATCGGCAGATATATCTACCAGTGTGTACCCACCTTTAGATAAAAATTTATCATGTTCGTGACTGAGGGCCTCATTCTGCTCCTGGGCCAAACCATGTTGTACTGCTGGTGGGGCAGATGTAAAATGTGCAGAGAGAGTTAGATTTGGGTGGGGTGTTTCCAAACTGAAATCTAAATTGCAGTGTAAAAATACAGCTGTCTAACATGTGTGGCCTACATGCAAAGCAGCCAGTGTTTACCCAGCAACGAAACCATATATACTCGAGTATAAGCCGACTTTTTCAGCACTTTTTTTATGCTGAAAAAGCCCCCTCGGCTTATACTCGAGTCAGTGCCTGGGAAGAAGGGACACGGAGAGCACAGCGCGCGCCTCTCCTGTGTCCCTCCTGCGTCTCCGGCGGCAGCGGCAGGTCTATTAAATGAAGTACCCGTTTGTGAGCTCTGATTGGCTCACGAACCGGCACTTCATTTAACAGACCTGCCGCCGGAGACGCAGGAGGGACACAGGAGAGGCGCGCACTGTGCCCTCCGTGTCCCTCTTTCACAAAACAGCGGTGGAGCGGGGAGGGTAAGTTGTATCTGCCACTGGGGGAGCGTATTTGGCACTTGGGGTGGGGGCATATGTGGCACTGAGGGGGCATATCTGTCAGTATGAGAGCATATCTGGCACCGTGGGGGCATATCTGGCACCGTGGGGGCATATCTGGCACCGTGGGGGCATATCTGGCACCGTGGGGGCATGTCTGGCACCGTGGGGGCATGTCTGGCACCGTGGGGGCATGTCTGGCACCGTGGGGGCATGTCTGGCACCATGAGGGCATATCTGGCACTGTGGGGAAATATCTGGCAGTATGAGGGCATATCTGGCACTGTGGGGGCATATCTGGCACTGTGGGGGCATAGCTGGCACTATGGGGCATATCTGGCAGTATGAGGGCTGTGTACGGCTAGAGCTGCATTTCCCACCCTAGGCTTATACTCGAGTCAATACGTTTTCCCAGGTTTTTGTGGTAAAATTAGGTGCCTCGGCTTATATTCGGGTCGACTTATACTCGAGTATATACGGTAAATGTATTTGCTCCCCTTGCATTGCAACGTGGTTTGTTCCAGGTACAAAGTTACTTGCTTTTTTTTCTTGCTTTATTTCCAAATCTGAATCAGTCCTTGAGTATTGATTACAGTTCAGAAAATCTATGTGGTTATATAAAATCTTGGGACTATAAGGAGACGTGCAAATAGCCACTAAACGTACACTGCACAGAGAAGGTAAGTAACTACTAGTGGGCCATTCTTCCATCACGTACGGGATATTTGTACAAGTGTTTACATTGATTTTTGTTAAATCTTAACACACAGTTTTTTCTTTTTAAAGATGGATGTAATATCAAAGTGCCTAACTAGGCTTATTTTTTAGGTAGAAGATAAAGTCTCAATTACAGTATACCCAACACAGTATCACAAAATGTAGTTGTCACGTACAGGACATGCCAAGTCCACCACCATTTTGTAAAGACAATTTGATAATTCCCCTAAACTACAAATTAAGAGCCTGTTTTTTTTCCACATGAAACCCTATAAAAGCTATAAATTAACTTGTAAACCTTTGATGGAAACTCAAAAGATACACAGCTACAGATTTTTTTACAGTGTCACGCAATTAACTTTTTTAATCAAGTATTTTAAAGTTTTAAACAGTCAAAAAAGAGAGACAAAAAAAAAATTAAGTTAAGAGAAAATAACAGAATGAAATAGCAAGTAGAAGAGCATATGCATATATCAATATCCTAAAATGGTATATGAACAGGACATATACAAAATATATAGTGAAGTCGATATAAGGATGCCACAGCATGAGGCAGTATTAACATGAGCATAGATAATGAGGCATGAGCTGCCAGAGGGACTTAGGTGAAACAGAAATCTTATGGGGGTGATTCTCCAGAAAGTGAACCTAAATTCCCATGCATCACATGCTTTAAATTGCATTTTCCACGAATAGAATTTTGTGCACACTTGGTCCAATTGTGTTTTAAAGCTTCAGTTTGTATTTGGTGTCATTATTTAGGCACATTGTCATTGCCATCAAACGGTCTGAATAGTACAGCATGTCAGCAAATACATGTACTGGCTGCTGTCCTATAACCTGTGCACAAACTATACTGCCGTTTTCTGTTATAGATTGAGAGAATTGAAGTCTTTTAATCCTGAATATTAAGTGTAAATTTTGCTACACTTGCATTGTCTCTGGCCTTGGAATGTTGAGCACCTCTGAATCCTCCCATATATCGCAATAAAAGTATTTTGTTCACCTTGGTAAAGACATTACAAAATACTTATGCACACCCACATCATCTCCAGCCTTGACACTAGTAATCTTGTGCAAACAATATTGTTGCTACTTCACGCTGTTTTGAATGCTTTTACTAAACTAATTTTTTATTCCAGTTTTGCTGTGGCCTTTCGCCAATAATTGTCGCTGTTTCAGACAGGATATGATTCAAATTTAAGGTTCTCTCCAGGGATGGACTGTGAAAATTCAACCCAGGGGATTTTGCTGGTGCTGCACATATGGCCTTATGAGGTTTGGATCTGTATACCCATATGAAGCTACTTGCGGGGGTCTCTCCTCACGTGGCAGTCAATTTATGCTGTTGACACAAAAAACCCTCAGCTGACGATGAGAAACTGCT
Organism: Pseudophryne corroboree; assembly: GCF_028390025.1. NCBI lineage: Eukaryota > Metazoa > Chordata > Amphibia > Anura > Myobatrachidae > Pseudophryne > Pseudophryne corroboree. The sequence continues at coordinate 563,439,391 of NC_086449.1, read as the reverse complement.
TTATTATGCTGGGATTCAGCATCTGCCCACTGGAACATGCCCTGGGCCTCGACAGGACTATCCTCCCCTGGTCCTCCCTTTGAAAGCCCTCCACAAAACGGCTTGTACCTATAATGTCTTTTCCCCTTGCAATTTATGCTTTGAGCTCTGCTAATGTTGCTCTGAGTAATGCTCATATCAGATTGTTACTATCCGTCAGAGGTCCCTGGAAAAATTTCTTAAATGGTGCTTGTTACGCTACCTGAATTGTCACCTACCTAGTCCTAGTCAAGCTGTAATCTCCCTGCGTATCTCTACACTATTTCTCTAATCTTAACATGAATTTGCCTATTTATTAATGTGTGGCTGTATTGCTGGTATTCTGTCACCACTTATCACAGCCATAGAAAACCATTTATCCCCTTCATTTAGCAATAAAATCTTTCAGCAGTGATACTTGGCTGTCCAACGTTACTGGCCCAATTTCAAGGAATACGTACAAAATCCCTACAGTTAGTATGCCAGAAGTCAGAATGCCAACAGCGGCAGCCCAGCAGTCAAAATCCCGATGGATCCTGGTAAGTATTTTGACCGTGCCGCTCACACACCCATCCTGCAGCCTAACCCTAACCCTCCCCCTGGTGCTTAACTCTAATCCCTTTACTTACCGTTGGGATCTTACGGTCGGTATTCTGTTGGGTTCTTGACCACATCCGAGCATACTGTATGCGTGACCAGACTAGCCAGAACCGCATGTGCTGTAGAACTAATGCTCACTCAGTTTTGTGAATCATGGGCCATATACAATAACATTCAGGTTCTCTTCTTTGGAATGTGAAGTGAATTACGACTCCATAGGCCTTTAGTTTCTTCAAAACTCACCTATTCTAATCCCTTCTGGATTATTTCCTTTCCTTCCTCCTTCCTTGTCCCTTGATTCATATATGCAGCTCAACCTGACAATTTCATTAGAAGCTGCATGTTCATTATGGTTGCGTCACATATTTCTTTTGTAAGTAGAATTTGAACATTTGTTTCTGTATCAGTTTTTTATTTTTATTTTACCATGTATGCTGGTATTGTATTAGATTTCACATGGGGCTGTTACTTTCATGAAATGAGTCAGTATATATACTTTTTTTCTCTCCTGTCCCTAATCATCTCCCTGTCTGTCACACACTGCGCTCTCTCTGGTACTGAATGCCCAGTGTCTGAAGCAAGGGGGGGTGGTGACAGTGCATAAGAGCTACCTCTGGCAATAGAAGGATGGCCAGCTGTTGGGATCCCAGCGCACAGTATACCGGTGCCGGAATCCCGACACCCGGCATACCGACACCTTTTCTCCCTCTTGGGGGTCCACGACCCCCTGGAGAGAGAATAGATAGCGTCGCGTGCCACCATGCCCGCAAGGGGCTCATTTGCACTCGGCCAGTTGTCTGTATGCCGGCGGTCGGGATTCCGGCACCGGTATGCTAGCCGCTGGCAGCCTGGCCGCCAGCAAACCATACTCGGCCCCAATAGCAGATAGATGGTGGAATGCTCATCATTTCACAGAGTAATCTATATAATATAATCTCAATCATATTCAAATCTCATGTCACAATCTCTTTACTTCCATTATATGACCTCGTCTTCCAATTTTATTGCATATACTTTGCTTACCATTTTATTACAGTGGTTACAGATTTTACTTGGCCTTCATTCCTACCGATCATAAAAGTCACTTTCTACGTGACAAAATGTGATGATGTGCCAGCACTGTTCCTGGTAGTGCTTAGGATTTCGGGACTGGAAGGAAATATCTGATCTGACATACCATAAAAATAAACAAGGCAGAAAGGTGATGTCTCTAAGCATCCTGCAAAATGTAAACATTATTTTTATTTTCTAAAGAAGTCTGAAGCTGCTCTGTTTATACACTCGTAAACACACTCACACTTTAAAAGCTAACTGAGTGTGTGATTGCTCCCTCCGGAAACTCTGTAAATGGGACACCTTTAAGTTTGTCACCAAAAGTCATAAAACGCTAGTTACAGCACCATGATGTGAACTTCTCTTAATGGGCTGTAGACTAAAAAAAAACTGTCTGGTAAACGTGATCACTGTAACTTGCAGAGATTTGTATATACCATGCATGGCATCATTAGTGTATACAGTACTTTACAAGAGGGGTTCATAGTACATTTATGGAGCGACGACTGTGTGACGCTCTGATGAAATTCTTACGTGTATGTTGGCTAACATTTGAAAATGAAATGCTGTTTTGAATCAAGCGTCTTTTATGCAGGTAATGGCAAAAACAAGAAAACATTTTTTTCTTAATATATACAGTAATATGAAGTTTGCTGCTCTGTTATATTTTGGCAACATACAGTTGTGCTCATAATTTTACATACTCTAGCAGAATTAGTGATTTTCAGGCCATTTGTCAGAGAATATGAATAATAACTCACAAACTTTTCTTTCACTCATGGTTAGTGGTTGGGTGAAGGCATTTATTGTCAAACAACTGTGTTTACTCTTTTTAAATCATAATGACAACAAACTACCCAAATGACCCTGATCAAAAGTTGACATACCCTAGAGATTTTGGCCTGATAACATGCACACAAGTTGACACAAACGGGTTTAAATGGCTACTAAAGGTAACCATCCTCACCTGTGATCTGTTTGCTTGTAATCAGTGTGTGTGTTTAAAAGGTCAGTGAGTTTCTGGACTCCTGAAAGACCCTTGCATCTTTCATCCAGTGCTGCACTGACGTGTCTGGATTCTGAGTCATGGGGAAAGCAAAAGAATTGTCAAAGGATCTGCGGGAAAAGGTAATTGAACTGTATAAAACAGGAAAGGGATATAAAAAGACATCCAAGCAATTGACAATGCCAATCAGCAGTGTTCAAACTCTAATTAAGAAGTGGAAAATGAGGGATTCTGTGGAAACCAAATCACGGTCAGGTAGACCAACAAAAATTTCAGCCACAACTCCAGGAAAATTGTGCGGGATGTCATTGATGAGAGTGATGAGACCAAAATTGAACTTTTTGGCCACAACCATAAACGTTACATTTGGAGAGAAGTCAACAAGGCCTGTGATGAAAGGTACACTATTCCTACTGTGAAACACGGAGGTGGATCGCTGATGTTTTGGGGATGTGTGAGCTACAAAGGCACTGGAAACTTGGTCAAAATTGATGGCAAGATGCATGCAGCATGTTATCAGAAAATACTGGAGGAAAATTTGCACTCATCAGCCCGGAAGCTGCGCATGGGACATACTTGGACGTTCCAACATGACAATGATCCAAAACACAAGGCCAAGTCGACCTGTCATTGGCTGCAGCAGAATAAAGTGAAGGTTCTGGAGTGGCCATCTCTCAGTCTCCTGACCTCAGTATCATTGAGCCTCTCTGGGGAGATCTCAAACGTGCAGTTCATGCAAGACAGCCCAACAATTTACAGGAACTGGAGGCTTTTTGCCAAGCAGAATGGGCAGCTTTACCATCTGAGAAAATAAAGAGCCTCATCCACAACTACCACAAAAGACTTTAAGCTGTCATTGATGTTAAAGGGGGCAATACACGGTATTAAGAACTGGGGTTTGTAAACTTTTGATCAGGGTCATTTGGGTAGTTTCTGTTGTCATTATGATTTAAAAAGAGTAAACACAGTTGTTTGACAATATATGGCTTCACCCAACCACTAACCATGAGTGAAAGAAAAGTTTGTGAGTTATCATTCATATTCTCTGACAAATTGCCAGAAAATCACAAATTCTGATCGGGTATGTAAACTTATGAGCACAACTGTATATTACGCAGCATTGTATCAGATAATTTGTATATATTTGTTAGTCTGTGCCGCTGTGTAGCTTGCAATCTTATTCTCCTATCTCAGACAGACATGAATTATTTTATACCAATAACATGTATGTTTTGGGGAGAGCTAGCATTATACACAGAGAATACCTGGGTGGATTCTTGTTTATAATAAACCGCATGGGTCTAAACATTACCAATATATTTTTATGCTTTTCTGCCTTTCTCGTCCCACTGAAATTATAGGCATATGTGTAAAATGCTATCTAGAGACTCCTATTTAGCAGAAAAGACTTCTGATATACTCTTTAGCCTAAAGCCCTTTTAACCAGTTTCATAGCATGGTCGAATCGCAAGCGACCACACCAGGCTGAGCTTTCCCTGACATGGTCAAATCTGATGCAACCAGTCAGAAAGCCCACTGTGCGTTGCTACCGTTCTCAGAAGGAACCTCCCAGCAACACTGCTTCCTGGTACCCGCCCCCAGTGCCTGCTGTGCTGCTGATCGGGCAACTCTGCGGCATCCCCTCCACCCTGCAGCTGCAGACATTGGGTGGGATTCAAATCTTTTATTACCCCCGATCTCCCGTCTAAAGTGAGGGGAGATTGCGGGGCGATATTCTATGGCCCCCCGTTATCACGCTGATCGCGCCCATAAGAGACGGGTTTAGCCGCGTAAAGCAGCTAAACCCGACTAAACACAGGTGGCGCGATCATGAAAAGTCCAGTTTCGACATCCAAATGGGTCACTTTTCGCGCATTTCAGCTCACCACCCCTGGGGGTGATGAGCTGAAATGCTGATATCGCACTCATCGGCAGTAACATTTGAATACTGCGGGCGGGATGGGGATACAGAAGATTTGAATCCCGCCCATTGGCAGCCACTGTGGAAATGTAATAGAGGTCTTTATTACCTTGCCTGTGTATACAGGTTGAGTATCCCATATCCAAATATTCCGAAATACGGAATATTCCGAAATACGGACTTTTTTGAGTGAGAGTGAGATAGTGAAACCTTTGTTTTTTGATGGCTCAATGTACACAAACTTTGTTTAATACACAAAGTTATTAAAAATATTGTATTAAATAACCTTAGGCTGTGTGTATAAGGTGTATATGAAACATAAATTAATTGTGTGAATGTATACACACTTTGTTTAATGCACAGTTATAAAAAATATTGTCTAAAATGACCTTCAGGCTGTGTATATAAGGTGTATATGTAACATAAATGCATTCTGTGCTTAGACAAAGGTCCCATCACCATGATATCTCATTATGGTATGCAATTATTCCAAAATACGGAAAAATCCGATATCCAAAATACCTCTGGTCCCAAGCATTTTGGATAAGGGATACTCAACCTGTACCTCATGGCTGCAGAGAGAAGCAGTCGCTGGCAAAATATAGGTTCACTATGGTCGCAATGTTTTGATCATCAATGGACTGATATTTCGGCCAACGATGTTTACCCAATGTTTATAAAAATTCTAAGACTAAAATGTTCAGTATGTTTTAAATAGATGTTCTTCACCTAATTCATTGATTAAAAAAAAAGACAATTTCTGAGAGTTTTTAAGGAAAATATTAGGGTGATTCCGCATCAGATCGTCAATGAAAAAGGAAATATATAGAAGAGAGCCAACTACAACAGTGCATTAAACCTTATAGTAGGTATAGGTTATATTATATAAAGTTGGTGGTGCACCCAGGAGTCATGTTTAACGTATATACATAGACCTTAAGAGTGGAAAAAGGAGGACTTCTGTGTGGGGCACTCTTTAGAAAATCATGATTGAATTATTAAATTACTTTTAATATATTGGTTAAAAATAGTAGTATTATCCTAAAGTATGCCTATTATCATAAAATAAGGTTAGATGGAAATAAAAATAAACCACACTCTGTAATTTGGACAAGATATTTAAGTGTGGAAGTGGGACTGAGGGGCCTTGGATGGAGATAAAGTACCAGCCAGTCAGCTCCTAACTGTCATTTTTCAAACCCAGCCTGTGATATGGCCATTAAAAGCTGATTGGCTGGTACTGTATCTCTATCCAAGGCTTAGTAAATAGACCCCATAGTCCTATAAATAATATCTGTATGTAGTGTTATAGGCAACAATACAAGTATTGTTGGTGGTAGATTCTACATAAAATTCTACCAATAAGGTAATTACTAAGGCGCTATTTGTAGTTACTGTACAAACCTCTATTGGTGTAAAGTATGTAGAAGTAAAATTCTGCCCAAAACCCCCCCAAAAGCTCTATTATTCACATGCTCTGCAGTCTGTAAACAGCCTTCCTGTCTGTGCAATAGCAAATGCCCTGCTCTATATTTGATTTCATTGCACATCATCTTATACAGATGTTTGTATGGACCAAGTGCACTGCTGAATAAAGATGCAAACTGTGTCAGAGTGGGACATGAACATTCCTCTGGGGAACAGATGATAGAGGCCCATGTGAATAAAGATTGACATTTTAACAGAAGTACTTTCATCTGCAGTGCAACACATAGAAAATTTCACTATTTTTCTCTGTAAAAGAGATGTATAGATTTAAACATTAGAATGTGGCCAGAGCATACTCCCACTTGGCAAATAGGTCCAATAGGAATATTTAGGAGGGGCATGGTGGCGCAGTTGACTTAATTGAGCATCTCTGCAGTAAGCCACATATCTCAAGATCGCACAGTTGGGTCCCCTCATGGGCTCATGGCGAGATATTGTATGTATTGCTTTAGACCAGTGCTGTCATACCATCATATTATACAGTATATGTGTGTGTGTGTGTGTGTGTGTGTGTGTAGATAGAGATATATATATATATATATATATATATATATATATATATATATATATATATATATATTGATATATGATAATTTAATACAGTACCTGAAGTATTTATTCAGCCCTGGATACACAATAAGTTTAAAGTTGATGCACGTATCACTGTCAAGTGATCAAACAACACACCTTTATTGGGTGAGAGTTATCTTACAACCATGATTTATGGGAAGTACCCATTCATACTCTGGTTGATCCCCTGATGAAGTCTATAAAAGACTAAACCCGTTGGGTATAATGGAGCAGAGTGCACAATGCTGTTCAAACCACCTTACAAATTCCATCTAGAAAGATACTGGAAAAGGATTGATTCCATCTTCACAGAAAAAAAGTGACCCTTAATCGCCAAGAACTCCAACATTTCATGCTGTACATTGTATTATAAATCATGTATTTTATTTTTATGCATATTTGTTGGATTTTAATAAAAATATGAAAATCTAGTACAAGGTCATCTTATGGGACACACATTTAAGAATATATTAAAAACCTAAAATAAAGGGTGATTATATCAAATAATTACACATTTCAGTGTAGCGCTCTTTTGATTACCATTCAAACAATTGTATTTCTATAGAATCTTCACTGGTGGGTTCTTATCAAAAGAAGCTGCTTATAGAAAATGTTTAAGAATAGGTATTGAAAAAAAGTTGAAAAAATATATCTTAAGAGGAGCGCATTGTGACATTCATATATTTTTGTATATATATGTGTGTGTACAATTTTCGTGGCAGTTGTGGCTGAAATTTTTGTTGGTCTACCTGACCGTGATTTGGTTTCCACAGAATCCCTCATTTGCCGCCACTTAATTAGAGTTTGAACAGTGCTGATTGGCATTCTCAATTGCTTGGATATTTTTTTATATCCCTTTCCTGTTTTATACCTTTTCCCGCAGATCCTTTGACAATTCTTTTGCTTTCCCCATGGCTCAGAATCCAGACACGTCCGTGCAGCACTGGATGAAAGATGCAAGGGTCTTTCAGGAGTCCAGAAACTCACTGACCTTTTATACACACATACTGATTACAAGCACACAGATCACAGGCGAGGATGGTTACCTTTAGCAGCCATTCAAACCCGTTTGTGTCAACTTGTGTGCATGTTATCAGGCCAAAATCTCCAGGGTATGTAAACTTTTGATCAGGGTCATTTGGGTAGTTTCTGTTGTCATTATGATTTAAAAAGAGTAAACAATTGTTTGACAATAAATGGCTTCACCCAACCACTAACCATGAGTGAAAGAAAAGTTTGAGAGTTATCATTCATATTCTCTGACAAATGGCCAGAAAATCACAAATTCTGCTAGGGTATGTAAACTTATGAGCACAAGTGTGTGTGTGTGTGTGTGTATGTGTATATATATATATATATATATATATATATATATATATATAAGAATACAGCAGCAGCCGCACTCCTAAAATCCATTCAACATGCTCAGGTGCCAAGTTCAGAAATTAATAAAAAGTCCAATTGAGCACGGCACTCAGAGACAAAAATAGAGTTAATTTATTATGTCAGTGGTCGACAATTGTTTCGGAGCAAAGCACTCCTTCGTCAGGACAACTTAATGACTTGGCTGTCATTAAGTTGTCCTGACGGAGTGCTTTGCTCCGAAACAATTGTCGACCACTGACATAATAAATTAACTCTATTTTTGTCTCTGAGTGCCGTGCTCGATTGGACTTTTTTTATATATATATATAATATATAATATATATATATATATGTATATGTGTGTGTGTAAAGGAATGATCCGGCGGCACTCACGGCAAGAAAAACACAAGACAGCTCCAATAGGCCGACGTTTCAATGTTATTTCATCAACATTTTCATCAGGGCATAATACAATACACATAAACCACATACCTTTATACCTCCACTGATCCGTCCATGTCTCCCGCCGTCCACGCGCCACGCTCAATGAAATGACGTCATCACGGTGCGCCCGGACACCAGCAGTACGGAGGGACCAGAGCACCACAATTATACAAAGTGCAAAGTGCTATATGACAAAACGAAAAAAGACAAACATTAAAATTACACATATCCAAAAGTTTACAATGTAACGTCCTGCCTGCAACAGTGTAATACTATAATAGCAATATGAAAGCACATTACCAGAGAGCTTTCAAAAACAATGACACATTTAAGGTTATATCTAGAACGATGTTCAACAGATACTAATAAAGCCAAAGTACATCTCCCTTAACTCTATAGATGTAACCCTATTGCCCTATAAAAAAGCATGATAATCCTAACTGCTCGTTTAAACCACGGGGGGACAATGTATCCAGTAGAAAAATCCACTTGGATTCTGCTTGCAATAACCGAAGACCGCGATCGCCCCCCCGTTTTAGCGGGGGGATGTGATCGATTATGCGATGGCGTAAGGTCGCTAGAGAGTGGCGGGCTTCCCTGACAATAAGGCGGCCCTTATTGATGAACGGTGATTAGCCATACGTTCTTTAAACGTATTTTCAGTTTTGCCCACATAGTGGAGACCACATGGGCAACTGAGAAGATAAATGACAAATTTAGTGCTGCAAGTGACTCTATGTCGAATCTTAATTTTTTTTCCGGTGTAAGGGTGATGGAATGTATCGCCTGCAATCATATGCATTTGAAGCAGCCCTTACGCTGCTGGTTCAAAAATGACTTACTTTGTGTATCCACTGGAGGTGGAAATTGTATATCCGATTTAACCACATAATCGCGGATATTTTTACCTCTTGTAGGCAGGCATTATTCGTTGATCACGTAAACTAGAGAGAGCGGGGTCAGATTGAATGACCGGCCAGAATGTTTTGGTAACCCTGTTGATTCTAGTACTTGCAGTATTGAATTTATTAACCCAGACAAATTTAGAATGACTTTTCCTAGTTGAAGGAATTAGAGATTCAGATCTGGGAATTTTGAGTACCCGTTTATTGGTACGTGCCAACTCTCTGGGACAGTATCCCCTATTCTTAAACTTATTAACCATGTCATCAAGAGCCTTGTCTAGCTGTGTCTCATCACTGATAATTCTACGAACTCGAAGCATCTGAGAAAATGGAAGGCCTCTCTTCAGAGGTTCTGGATGATGACTAGTAGCTAACAAAATGTTATTCCTGTCCGTAGGTTTACAAAATAACTGAGTTTGGATCTGATTATCAATGAGACTAATTTTGACATCTAAAAAATTAACACTAGATGTACTGATGGCATAAGTGAATTTCACTGGCGAATCAGTTTCATTATGTGCATTAATCAAAGACTCCAATTGATCCTTTGAGCCCGTCCAAAAGAGCAACAGGTAGTCAATGTATCTAAGATACAGTAATATATTCGACTTAACCTCATCTTTTGAAAAAAATAAATCTTCCTCTATGCCAAACATAAAACAATTGGCGAGAGACGGAGACACATTGCTCCCCATGGCGCAGCCCTGGTGCTGTACATAATAAGCATTATTGAACATAAAGTAATTGCATTCCAACGTGAGACGCAGCAACCGAATGAACAATTCAATGATAGGCCCTTTGTATAGGGGATGGTTGTCAATCACCGATTGTACAGCAGTCAGGTCATCGCCATGGGGAATGCAAGTATACAGGCTCTTAACGTCAATCGTTGCTAGCAAACAACCTGGGGGAACTGTCGGAAATTCTGCCAATCTAGTCGAGTGAAGTAGTATCCTTTAAATAATGATCATAAGTCTGGACGCATGGTTGTAAGAAAAAATCAAGATACATAGAGATTTTTTGGAATAATGATCCCCTTGCAGAAATGATGGAACGTGCTGGAGGGGCATATCTATCTTTGTGTATCTTGGGAATTGAGTACAACAGTGGTGTAATAGGATAAGTAACCATTAATGCATCACACACATCAGCCGAAATATCACCATCAAGAACAGCTCTATGCAAAATAGCATCTAATACCTTCTTATATGCCGACGTGGGATCAGACTTCAGAGTGACATAGGTGGAGCTGTCACTAAGTTGACGATTAAGTTCAAATACATAGTCTGCCGTATTTTGCACGACTATGGCTCCGCCCTTGTCTGCTGGTCTGAACACCACGTCATCATGTTTACTAAGAGATAACAATGCCTGCCATTCATCCTTAGATAAATTGCTGAACTGATCATTGGAAGAAAGACATGCTATCAATACTCATGTCTATCGTGCGACAAAAGGACTTAATGGCTGCATTAGACGAACATGGATCAAACACTGATTTCTTATGCAGAGAGCTGGGTAATGGGTCAGTAATCGCAGTCACTTTTTCAGATGAATTGAAATATTCTTTAAGACGTAATTGTCTACTTAATTTGTAACGTTCAATCTTCCATTCAAACGGTTCAAACCGCTGTGTGGGGACAAAGTTCAAACCTCTAGACAGTACCTTGTTTTCACTATGAGTAAGAACACGATCTGAAATGTTAATGATCAGTTCCTCTTCTGCACTGGAGGACGTCCTCCGCCACAACCTTTTGGTTTTGGCCCCCCCCTCCTCGTGTACCTCCGCTTGGGTCGGATATTTGGGCTCTTGTCCGAACCCCTAAAGGGTGACGACCAGAGATGTTCCCACGCTCTTTTTCACTAGCCGAAGCAGCAGCGTAAGGGCTGCTTCAAATGCCTTGGCTGCACTGAGCGTGGCGCGCGGACGGCGGGAGACATGGACGGATCCGTGGAGGTATAAAGGTATGTGGTTTATGTGTATTGTATTATTCCCTGATGAAAATGTTGATGAAATAACATTGAAACATCGGCCTATTGGAGCTGTCTTGTGTTTTTCTTGCCGTGAGTGCCGCCGGATCATTCCTTTACATGTGTGGGGAACAGTGCAAGGTTCTTTATGGAAGGCACCGGTTGTTATTGCATGTTTTTTTTTTTAAATTCAATAGTTTTTTTATTGATTTTGTTTTTCAAAGAAACAAAGACATACAGAAAACAAAAACGAAACTCTACAATTCCGAACCCAGGGAATACAAAGATTCCCAATTCTAACAGTAACCGCTTACAATATTAAAGAAGTGCAGGCTTAAATTCCAATACAGAGATTGTAAATTAGGGCTAATGTTACACATTTGCATGGAGCATACACACGCATTGTACAGTATACAGAGTGGTCTATGGCAACACAACATAATTATTGTACAGATCACATAGCTACATAACGGGCAATGGAATGGCTGACCGCAGGCGCCAGGGTACTACATAAAAAAAAAAAAAAAAGGAAAGACAGTTCATCCGATGCGCATCCAGGATCCCAGACTCATTCTAACCCCCCCTTTTTACATGCCCTTCTCCGGCACGTCTAAATATGGAGCCCACAGTGACTAGTGCTTAAACACTCCGGCTCACGGAGTGCGGAGACTCAAGCCATCTACCCCACAGGTCTTGATATTTTTTCCCGGCTTTTCTAGCTAAGTATACATATTTCTCGTGAGAGGCCGTATCATTTACAAGTGAGACCCAGGACCGTATAGTGGGCGTATCTTTGGCTAGCCAAAACCTGGCGATACACACCTTGGCCAGGCCACATAGATTAATTACATATCTCCTGGCAGGGGGATCCAGGGCATCCTCCCCCACAGCCGATAATACACACGTCGTCGGGGAACATACCGACGAGGGAATTCCAGCCAACACCAGGGCATTGATAACATCCGACCAGAATACGGCAATCTTGGGGCAGAGCCAGATAATGTGCCAGAAGTCCGCATCCAGACTGTCACACTTAGGACATCTGGAGGAATGAGTACCCCCTATATGACTCAATCGCACTAGTGTCATATATACTCTGTGTAATATAAACAGTTGTATTTGTTGGTATCTAGTGGTGGTAGTAGAGAACCGTGGAGAACATAGAGCACCCTCCCAAAGCTCATCAGAGATGGCACCCAAGTCTGATTCCCACTTGTCCCGAAGAAGGGACAACGGGTCAGAGTAGTGAGATCGAAGCACGCCTGTATAAATGTTGGACACCAGATGTCCGCCTTCCAGGGACTGCAGGAGAGACTTGACCGGGGAGTCAGTAAGTATTGGAGGAGCATTGGGAAATTGTGTGTTAAGTGCATGTCTCAATTGCAGGTAGCGGTAGAAATGAGAAGAGGGTATACCGTAATCCTGTTGAAGTTGCAGGAAGGACTTCAGTATACGATCATTATACAAGTGCCCTAGGGATATCACCCCCCACCTCCCCCACACCGCCCCAGTCTGCAGCGAAGCCAACTCTGGGAAGCCAAATGCATTGTCCAGAGGGGTATCTGGGTCTATACCCCGGCCCAATAGGAGAACATGTACCTGTTTCCATATGAGAATGGCCTGTTTTATTATAGGGATCTTGGACAGTTTATGGTTCCCACAAAGAAGCATCTGTAGTGGAGAGCTGTCAGGGTACACCTGTAAAAGCATTTGAGTGTGTGTAGTGAGAGCATCTGTGGCAGTTACCCACTCCCATATATGTGCCAACTGTGCGTCATAGTAGTAAAATCTAAATATAGGAAGAGCTAAGCCACCCAACACTCTCGGTCTGGACAAAATGTCAAATCTCAACCGCGCTCTCCTGCTGGCCCAAATCAAAGAAGAGAGCAAACCGTTAATCTGTCTGAATATTTTCAAGTTAATATATACAGGGGATTGCTGGAGAACATAAAGGAGTTTAGGCAAATACACCATTTTTACCAAGTTGACCCTACCAGTAACAGTCAGGGGCAGAGTCCCCCAAACCTTGACCTTCGAGCGGAGATACACCATTTGCGGCATAATATTAAGCGAAACATAGGTACAAGGGTCATTCGATACCCAAATACCCAGGTATTTGAAAGAATCATCCCATTTAAGTGGGGTATGGATCAATGGGGCCACCGGGACCGGGCCTCTAAGGGGAGTAATGGTGGATTTATCCTAGTTAATTTTGAGCCCGGAGAAGCGTCCGTATTCGGTTATCAAATCAAGAATTTTAGGCAGGGAGGAAACATAATCATCCAAGAAGAGCAAAACGTCATCAGCATATAAGGCTATCCTGTCCTCTCTTGCGCCCACTTTAATACCCACTATATCTTGAGTCGCTCTAATCAAACATGCCAGTGGCTCAATAGCGATGGCAAACAGAGACGGGGACAGAGGGCAGCCTTGTCTCGTTCCCCTGGACAGGGGGAAGGAGTTCGAAACAAACCCGTTCACCGAAACTCTGGCCATGGGCAGGAAGTACAATAATTTAACGTAACTGATAAAGTTGGGGCCCATGCCAAACCTTCTCATAGCCTCCTAGAGGAAGGCCCACTCCACCGAATCAAAGGCCTTAGCGGCATCTAAAGATGCTATAATGGCAGAGCAGTCCTCCCCCCGAGAAACCTGGAAATGAGTGAACAGACGCCTCAAATTAACAGCAGTGGACTTACCAGGCATGAAGCCTGTTTGGTCAGGGTGAATAATTTGGGTGATGACCCGGTGTTATTGCATGTTTAATTTGGGAAGGAGTGCCGCTTGACTGCTTTTATTTATATATATATATATATATATATATATATATATATATATATATATAGAGAGAGAGAGAGAGATAGTGCTACACAGTATATACTGTTTAGTGGTTTTTACTGTGTCTTTCAGTCACCTCATACCGCTTTAATTCTCTGTGTCCTGTATTTACTGTTGCATAAATCAGGGGGTTATTTGCAGGTGTGGTGTTTGTCTGGCTATATTGTACTGTTGCGCTCTAAGGCTACATTCCCTATAATGTCTGCCACACAGGGCGGGAAATCCGCGGACGCTTTTGCATCATGCAGTGCTTGCACCACGGATTTACCTAAGGGGGAAGTTTTAACTGATGGTTCAGGTACTGGGTGTCATACATCTAACAGTCAGCCCGCGGCACCTGTGGACAATCGGGAACCGCCTTGGGCAGCTTTCTTAAGTATGCTGAATACGCTCGTGACACGTCTTACGCCCCCTGTGGGGCCTCCTGTGCCATTGAAGCCACATATTGTCCCTGTGGTTAATCCGCCCTGGCGGACACTCTGTCTACCCAGATACAACAATTAAATTAATCTTTGGTTAGACAAAAGTCTACCCCACGCCCCTCTGGGGTCAAGGGGTCATCTAAGCAGGCCGCTTCCTGCTCACAATCCACTAATATTTCAGATAATTATTTTTATGAGTATGGGGAATATACTGATCCGTCAGACACTGATACAGTCGCTTCTGACGAGAAACCTACAACTCAGGTTGATGTTCCTGACCTAGTGGAGGCTATTAAGCCGAGTATACAAATTGATGATGAGGTAGATCCCCACTATTGCATCTAAGAAACCTGATAAGTTCAAACGTCAGAAGGTTACTAAAGTAGTCTTACCACATTCTGACGATTTAGTTGACATGCGTCAGGAATCCTGGTAGTCTCCAGGAAAGAAATTCTCCCTGTCTAAAAAGATGCTAGCTCGTTATCCTATCCTTGTGCAGTTGAGTAACAAGTGGGAAACTCCACCGCCGGTGGACTCTCCTGTCGCCTGTCTTGTGGTGTCATCTACTCTGCCCGTCACCACTGTCACCTCACTAAAGGAACCGACGGATAAGCGTGTGAAGAGATGCCTGAAATCTATCTACTCCCTTACTGGTGCTGTACATAGACCCACTATAGCAGCCTCCTGGGCTGCAAATGGAATTGAAGCATGGGTTCAGGCATTAGAGGAGGAGCTTCCTCAGGATATTTCTGACACTGCCAGACAATATCTGTCTCATATTACCACCGCCTCCCTCTATATTCAGGAGGCGTCCTCTGGGGCAGGTGTAATGGCAGCCAAGGCATCTACTACGTCTGTACTGGCTTGGTTGAGGTCCTGGAAGGTGGACCTGGACTCTAAAAAGACCTTGGAGGTGCTCCCTTTTAAGGGTGACATCCTATTTGGGGACTGCTAAGACTGTGTTTCTCCCAAGCACTAATCCTTCTGTACCGAAGGCAAGGAGTACCACTTTTCATTCCTTTCGACCTCAAGGGAAAGCAAAGGGTCAGGCTTACCTGAGAGAGGCTCGTGCTTCCAAAACCACTAAGCCCAAACCTAAACAATCCTGGGCCGCCCGTCATCCTGCTTCCAAACAAGACAAGCCTGCTGCATGACAGGACGGGCCTCCCTCTGGGGGATCTCAGGGTGGGAGACCGACTTCTGCAGTTCACCCAGGCCTGGTTAAAGACCACTTCGGATGCCTGGGTGTGGGAAGTTGTCTCTAACGGGTACGCAATATCTTTCAAGAGACGTCCACCTCGCCATTTCTGCTCGACGGTTATCCCTTTGGATCCGTTGAAAGCGAAAGTGGTAGTGCCGGTACCTCTGTCCCAGAAAGGCAGGGGATTTTAGTCAACCCTGTTTCTAGTTCCGAAACCCAATGGGTCCTTTGCCTATACTCAACCTCAAATCTTTGAACAAATTTGTGATAGTGTCCAAATTCCATATGGAAACTCTGCGCTCTATTGTACTGGCCATGAAACCTGAAGACTATATGGTATCCCTGGACATACAGGATGCTTTCCTGCATATACCTATTGCCGTATCGCATCAACAATATCTGCGGTTTGCTATTGGCAACCTACATTATCAATTCCAGGCTCTGCCATTTGGACTGGCCACGGCCCCTCGGATCTTCACCAAGGTCATGGCTGTGATGATGACCTTTCTCCGCTATCAGGGAATCAGGATCCTACCGTATCTGGACGACTTGCTGATCCTGGCGAACTCCCAAAAGGTTCTCCTCAATCATCTGGAACTGACGGTCAAATTCCGACAAGTTCATGGGTGGCTCATCAACTGCAAAAAGTCCTCGCTGGTCCCTGCTCGGAGCATGGTGCACCTGGGGGCACTGCTAGACACACACAGCCAAAGACTGTTTCTGTCTCCAGAGAAAGTCCTGAAACTTCAGGACAGGATCAGATACTTCCTTTCTCACCCAAGAGTGTTGATACACTCGGCGATGCAAGTACTAGGCCTCATGGTGTCTGCTTTCGCCATGGTAGAGTACGCTCAATTTCATTAGACTTAGGCCTTCGTCTGGCCTCCCTCAAGGTTCATATTTCTGCCTTTGTCTGTGTGGTTTCAGAGAAAGATTGCATCTATTCCTGATCATACTTTACGGATTCAGCCACCCGTGGCTCCATGGGATCGGTCTGTTGTCTTGAATGCTCTACAAGAGTCTCCATTTGAACCTCTTGAGTCTGTGGACCTTTAAATATCTTACGCTTAAGGTCGCGTTTCTACTGGCTATTGCCTCTGCTAGTAGGGTGTAGTCCTGTCGTCCACCCTTTCTGATTTTTCACCATGACCGGGCAGTTCTTAGCACTCTTCCCGGTTATCTACCTAAGGTGGTGTCATCTTTCCATCTTAACCAAGAGATTGTGGTTCCGGTTTTTATCTCTTCTGGTTTGTCCTCCAAAGAGAGGTCTTTGGATGTGGTACGGGCTCTCCGTATTTACGTGGAGAGGACTTCTTCTCTCAGGAGGTCCGATACCCTTTTTATACTTTTTGGTTTTCACAAACGTGGCTGGCCTGCGAATAAGCAAACCTTGGCCAAATGGATTAGAATGGTAATTTCTCAAGCATAAGCAGACTGGCCTTCCAGCTCCTGCTGCTATCAAAGCCCATTCTACTCGGTCTGTTGGTCCTTCTTGGGTGGCCCACCGTGGTGCGTCCGCTGAACAATTGTGCAACACGGCTACATGGTCCTCAGTGAACACGTTCATTAGGTTTTATGCCTTTGATACTTCCGTCTCCCAGGATGCTTCCTTTGGACACCGGGTTCTTCTACCCGCTACGGTGCGTCCCCTCCCATGAGGAACTGCTTTAGGACATCACCGATGTATTCCCTGTGGAACACAGTGTACCCCGCTGCAGAAAAGGAGATTTATGGTAGACTTACCATAGTTAAATCTCTTTCTGCGAGGCACACTGGGTTCCACAGGGTGCCCACCCTGACGCACTTAGCTTCTTTGGGTTTGTATGGCATTAGCCGCTGGTACCTTCTCCTGTCGTGAGAATGTGGTTTTATGTGACTAACATCTGCCTTCTCTTTTACCTGCTACTGCATTGGGCTGGTTAACGAAACTGAGCTCCAGTGTCCGGAGGCGGGGTTATAGAGGAGGACATGCAATGCATCCTGGGAACAGTTAAAGCTTAAGCCACTGGCTCAAGCTCCAACTCCACCCCCCCCCACCCCCCCCCCCCCCCCCGATGTATTCCCTGTGGAACCTAGTATACCTCGCAGAAAGAGCTTTAACTACGGTAATTCTACCATAAAGCTCCTTTTTTTTTTATATTATTCTTTTGTCTCCATACTGTAGTTCATAAATAGTCCCTAGAAGTATATGTCTCCAAAAAATGCTATGTACAGACACAACTCTTATAGTTTTATTACATGTATAGATTGTCTATACAGGAGTATGTTAATGATTTGATTTACTGTATTGTATTTCAAAATTTTATTTGGTTAATGAATTTATTTCAATGTTCATTAATTAAACAAAGTATTATTTATTTATTTTTACTAAACCTAATTTGTTGTTGTTGTTTTTTTTACTCCGTGTGTGTTGTTCTAGCATGTGTTTCTTGTGGTCATCAGATTAAAATAGCTTGTGACACGTGACTGTTATAGTGCCATTAACAGCTTCCTTTGCATCACTGTCATTACTAGCATATGTCGCTCTTATTACTTTTCCTTTTGATGTCTGTGCCTTTTGTAGCTATAAGATTACTGTTGAGATGTGTGAATAGGATCCAAGCAGCTGAGTATTATTTGTAGCAGGATCTAACAGGAGTGCTTTTTATGCCGTGTGTTCAGGTTCTAGTAGGGCTTTATCCACTTTTTCCTTTTTCCTTCTGGGTAGGCCCTGAATATTTATACATGCTTGGGATCTTCTGATGCTATCCAATAACACATTGGTTACCCACATACGGGTGTAGTATGGTATGCCGGCGGCCGGGCTCCCGGCAACCAGCATACTGGCGCCGGGAGCCCGACCGCCGGCATACCGACACCGTAGCGAGCGCAAAGGAGCCCCTTGCGGGCTCGCCACGCTGTGTGCACGGTGGCGTGCCACGCTATCTATTCTCCTTGCAGGGGGGTCATGGACCCCCACGAGGGAAAATATCCGTCGGTGTGTCGGGATTCCGGCGCCGGTATACTGTGCGCCGGGATCCCGACATTTGGCATACTGAAAACCACCCCCACATACAGTAGGCGTATTTACAATGGTTCCAGGGGGGCCCACATCACACACCCTTCACCCAGAGTATACTTATCGTGTGCTGGCAAGTGGGTCCCTCCAGTGCCATCTTTGGGAAGATGGCGCGACACAGTGAAAGCTCTGGATTTGTGCTAGAACCTTTGCTTTCTTGTGCAATCTTCCTGAATATTACTGGGATTCTGGAAGATGATGCCATGGGTCAGTAGGAGAGACCTGCATGCCAGCACAAAGTAAGATGCTGGGCTGGGGGTGTGGACACTGTAGACTGGGCCTCCTCAGCCATTCATTTGCCCCTGATTACACATGTGTATGAGCAGTAGGACCCACAACAAAATCAACAGATCAAAACATAAAGCATTGGCTCTATAAATTATGCCCTCTTGTCTTTCTGTCTTCTATTTCCTAGTTCTGTTTTATGGCATTGTTTCCAATTGTAACGCTTTGCAGCATTTTCTGCTGTAGTGCTAAAGAGAATATTTAATAAATACATTGGTCACACAGAAGTCTAAAAGCATTTAAGTTTTCAGTAACATGAATTTCTCTGAAATGTAGTATTTTTGCACTTGCAAATTGCTTATACCGCTTTCAGATCGCAAATGCCGGATCCCATCCGGTAAGAGAAACGTGCCCTTACCGGGATCCGGCATTTGCTCTGCTTGCTGGCTTTCCGACTCGGCTATATACCGGGTCGGTTGCCATAGCAGTGTGTGTGTGTGTGGGGGGGGGGGGGGGGGGGGGGGGGCAGCAGCAGGGGTGGAGGCGGCTCTGGGAGATAAGCTCATCTCCTGTGCCGCCTCTCCCTATGCTGTGAATGGGAGCCGTGACGGCATCGAAACGGATCCCATTCACACTGCGCCTGACCCGGTATTCAACCCGGTAATAACCCTTCTTTTTTACCGGGTTCTAACACACAAAGATACCTATGCTTTGGCTCCACATTTCATATTTGTAACACATGTTGCTTGTTCTTCATTATCTTTTCCATGTACTTTGCATGTGCTGCATTAGCTATAAGCTATTCTTTATCAATTTAACTCTATATTATTTAGCACAATAAAACTATATGTTGCTATGGATGCCTACGTTCATCTCTGTTCACACTGCAGACATTCTTTTGAGGCTCGTACTAAGGGACTTATTCAGGTTTGTTAGCAAACCAAAAAAGCAAGCAATTGGGCAAAACCATGTTGCACTGCAGGTGGGGCAGATGTAACGTGCAGAGAGAGTTAAGGGGCATACACACGGTGCGATTTGAACTACCGATATGGACTATATAGTTCATATCGGTAGATTAACATAGTATAGTATCGTGTGTATACTGCTTGCGATGCCGATGCGGGGTCTGTATTGCAAGAAAAAATAGACTGCAGGCAGGTCAATTTTAATTAGAACGTGTACACTCTAGTACATGGCGTAGTCAAAATTGGCCATAGCAAAAATCGCCCAGAGCCAAAAGCGTGTGTATAGTCCATATCGGTAGTTTTGGGTTCCGGGGGGTTCAAGGGAAATCGCAGAGTGCAAATCGGCCACATAGGCAGAATCAAACCGTGTGTATGTGCCTTTAGATTTCGGTGGGGTGGTTCAAACTGAAATCTAAATTGCACTGTAAAAATGAAATAAAGCAGCCAGTATTTACCATGCACAGAAACAATATAACACGCCCAAATCTAATCTCTCTGCACGTTATATCTGCCCCACCTGCAGTGCAACATGGCTTTGACCATTTGCTTGCTTTTTTGGTTTGTTACCAAACCTGAATAACCCCCTGAATACCATGATGGAGATGTATATTATGGACAAGTCAGCAGAACAGGAAATAAGGGAAAATATACAGTATAAAGCAGCTCATGCAGCAGTTTGTCTCTGTCTCTGTGTTCTTGTTGTTTTGTCTTGTAGCATGTTGTAAAAAAGGTAAAACTAATATATTTACAATGTGTGTAAATATCCTATAAAATCAAAGCCAAATCATTCAACTTGAGCTATAGCTGGGTTGACAGGCAAGGTACATGTGGAGGCAGTCAGTCTGCAGTAGGTTTTGTCAATATTCCTATGGCTTGTAAAAGAAAGCAGGCTCAAGCCACATTAAAAGAAAGGGATTTCTGTACTATGATCTACCAAGTATTTCATTTAATGCAAAATATGCAGTAAGCATTATTAGTCAGTGTAACTGTTCTCTAATCTCTAGAAAATCTAGAGAAAAACATCTGTACTATGTCATCAGTATATAGTATATTGCAGTGGTCTCCAACCTTAATTGGGGTGTGAGCTACTCGAGAAAAATGAAACCACCTGAGGAGCTACTCCAAGGCTTTTTTTAAATGCTGTACTTGAATGGTTGCTGGTGCTCTCTCAGTGTTAAGACTGGACTTGTGGGCAGTGGCGTAGCTAGAAATTTTATACCCTCCTGCCAAAAAAAGTTTCTGGCGCCCGTTCCATTGCTATATTAAAAGTAAAGAATTAGCGCGCCATGGGCATGCGTACTCCAAAAAGAGGGTGTGGCCTCACTGCAAGCGGTGTGGTATTGCAGGAAATGACTACCTTATACCCCAGTTTTGTAACCTGCACACCCAGAGGAAAAGAAATCCTGATTCATGCCCGTTACATTATTTGTAATTTTTCCTCCTTATAGTAATGCCCCTTACACATTATGCTACACACCGCCATGCCTGTGACACATTATACCACACACCTTAATGGCACTTACACAATATGCCACACACTGCAGTGCTTCTGACACATTATTCCATATACCGTAATGCCCTTGACACATTATGCCACACACCACAATGCTCGTGATGCATTATGCCACACACTGCAATGCCCGTGATACATTATGCTACACACCGTAATGCCCATTACACATTATATTACACACCGCAATCCCCATGATACAGTATACCACACACTTTAATGCCCAATAAACATATTGCACACCGCAATGCCCGTTATACGTTATGCCACACACTATAATGCCCATTACACATTATGCCGCAAAGTAAGGCTTCTAATTAATTTTACATTACCTGCTCGTTGCCAGGGGTCTCATGCTCGTTGCCAGGGGTCTCGTGCTCGTTGCCAGGGCTTTCATGCTCTGGGTTCCATGCTTGTTGCCAGGGGTGTCATGCTCATTGCCAGGGGTGTAACTCTCTCATGCTTGTTGCCAGGGGTGTAATGCTCTGCATGTCATGCTCATAGGCAGGTGTGTAAGGCTCTGCGTGTCATGCTTGTTGTCAGGGGTCTTGATGCCAGGGGTGTAATGCTCGTTACAGGGGTGTAATGCTCTGCGTGTCATGCTCGTTGCCAGAGGTGTCATGCTCTGTGTGTCATGCTCATTGCCAGGGGTGTCATGCTCGTTGCCAGGGGTGTCATGCTCTGCGTGTCATGTTCGTTGCCAGGGGTGTCATGCTCTGCGTGTCATGTTCGTTGCCAGGGGTGTCATGCTCTGCGTGTCATGCCCGTTGCCAGGGGTGTCATGCTCTGCGTGTCATGCTCGATGCCAAAGGTGTTATGCTCTGCGTGTCATGCTTCTTGTTAGGGGTCTTGTTGCCAGGGGTCTAATGCTTGTTTCAGGGGTGTAATGGAAGTGCCGGGAGCACCAGCGCTTAGCGTTCCCAGCACTTCCGGCTAGCTATAGCGCTGTGCTGTCTGACAGACGCTAGTAGTTTAAAGGGAATACATACTATATCCCGGCGGTTAAGATGCCGGCGATGACACATGACCTACTGTGGCATATCAACATTAAAGATCCCGACATAGGAGGGGGTAAGTATTCCTACGTACCCCCACCCGTCCCCTACCCTAACCCTCCAGGGATGGTGGCTAGGGCTAACCCCCGCACCCCCTCGTGTGGAGCCCTAACCCGTACCCCGATACTCACATTCGGGATGTCAGATGTAGGTGATTCGGCACTGGTCTCCTGAGTGTGTCGGGATTCTTTCGTCGGTCACATGACCGATGTCCTCCCGACAGCCGGGATTTTAAACGCATCCCATTTAAGGGCATGTGGTGGGCAGGTATGGTTGTTTCTCTGGGTCTACGGACAGGCCTGAACCCAAGTATTTTGTACCGGTTCCCCCACTTGGTCATTGCTGCTGCATGCACTGCTATTATCCTTTTGTGTATGAAATGACCACTAAATATTTCATAAAAGGTTTTCTAGTTATGATCACAGTATCAAAAGGTGTTGCTGAAGAGTTAAAAAAAGAAAGGCATATACCAAATAGTATCAATGAACCACAGTAAAGTCAGACCAAACATCCAAACTGGGACGGATGTGTATTTCATTGAAGAAAGAAAACATGCACATCTCTGAGGAAAACTAGCACATGATATATTTTACAGGAAAAAATAAATAAAAGCAAGATTAGTGATACTAGAAATGCACTTACAGGTAATTAGGAGTCATGCAGAATGAATGGAAGTGTGGTAGCAAAGACAGCAATACACATGAAAAGCAAGTCAGTGGAACACCTCGCCCCTATGTAAGATCATCTCTGGCTGTGTACTTTGGGTGGGTGTAGTATGTCATGTCGGCGGTCGGGCTCCCGGCGTCCAGCATACCAGCGCCGGAATCCCGGCCGCCGGCACACCGACAGCTGGGCGAGCGCAAATGACCCCTTGCGGTCTCGCTGCGCTCGCCTGCGCTTGAACCCCCAAGAGGGAGAAAAGTGTCGGTATGCCGGCAGTTGGGATTCCGGCGCCGGTATGCTGGTCATCAGGAGCCCGGCCGCCGGCAATCTGAACACCACCCCTTTGGGTAGTATCTGATATTATAGGTACCTATTGTACTAAAATAATATGAAAGTGAGAGGTATACAGCAGCAAGGTGCCATCCTATTATATGCCACGGTGCAGCTAAATAGGGCACTTTAGTCTCCCATTTGGATCATTATAAGCCGACTACTGTTTTCTCATTTTGCTGGTAAACAAAACGCATCATGCCTTGAAAATTTTGCTATTTCTTTAAAGTTGCAGAAACAAAGTAATGTAATGGTTAACTTGATACACAATTATACACCCCATGCACTCAAATTTAGATTAGCCATTGTATTTGATATGAGAAAACAACTTCATTAGTTCAATTTTTCGTGCATTTGGATGATAATGAATAATTTAAAACTCTTTCCTGAAACTGACATTTCTACATTATTATTATTATTATTATTATTATTATTATCCTTTATTTATATGGCGCCACAAGGGTTCCGCAGCACCCAATTAGAGTACATATGCACATAAAGCAGGAAGACAGTGACTTACAGTTGAAAACAGTATAGGACAAGTACAGGGTAACTAAGCATAACTACACCAGTAAACGACATAGAGACGTTTCAGGGTGGCCAAAAAAACCTGCAGGATTTGGACAGTTGAGGATTATTAAAGTAAGAAAAAATAAGTGCATGAGGGAAGAGGGCCCTACTCGCGAGAGCTTACATTCTAAGGGGAGTAACCTAATGTCACTGATAGAAGGCCTAAGAGTATGAGTGTCCAGAGTCTTTCTGGGAGGATAAGATGGCCCAGGTGATGTCGGATAATGGGAGATGTCTGTGTATGAGTATCATCAGAATCTGAGCTTGGTGATTACTAGACCTTGATTTAAATGTCCAACAGTAATTCAATTTGCTTCTCACACTTCTGAGATATATCCTTTCTGCTGCCTGAAGCAACATGTTATAAACATAACACCTCCTCAATCCAATCCAAGCCGTTGCATTTCTGCACAAGACATTCTTTTATGTCACAGATGAAATAAGATCGTTTTGTGTTGGCCACTGGTGAGCTGCCAATTCACCACATATATTCATTATGTTAAGCCTGACCCAGCATTAGGCCACGATTTCCAATAGGTACTATGTAGTTGACTGTTTCCGTCCTTGCATACTGAAAGATCACAAGTGATATAGGGGAAAATGTATCATAAAGGCATAAACCAATCAGCTTGATAAAGATAGGTACACACCAGAGGCGTATTTTGCCTACCAGGTAAAATCCTCCACTTCAGCAGTCACTTCAGAGTCTGTGAAGCCAGTGAGACTGCACTGGGTTCACTGTGACTGGCAATGACTTCCTATTGGAAGTCCTACCTGCCAGTCAGAGACACTACAGGCAGTCCCATTGCGAGTTGTTTCCTTCCTCTGGGACTGCCAGACCGGGCTGCGATTAGCAAAGAGATGGCTTCCTGTAGGCAAGCAGAGATGCGTCTAATACATCAACATTTCGGGGATATACTGGCCTTCTTCAGGATGCACACAGTGTCCCTGAAACGTTGGTATATTAAACTCACCTTTGCTTACCTATACTATATGATATAGATAGATAGATAGATAGATGGAGATAGATATATATATATATATATATATATATATATACACTGTGTATACAGTACTGTGCAAATGTTTTAGGCAGGTGTGGAAAATGATGCAAAGTAAGAATGCTTTCAGAAATAGAAGTTCTACTAGTTTTTATCCATTAACAAAAATGTATAGTGAATGAACAGAAGATAAATCTAAATCAAATCAATATTTGGTGTGACCGAATGGGCTAGCTCAAATCCTTCTTTGTCTTTATGTAATCCCAGAAAGACTTGATGTTGAGATCAGGGCTCTGTGGGGGCCATATCACCAGGACTCCTAAAGAAAAACCCAAAAATGGAAATCGGGCGCAAACAGGTGTTGTTCTAATGCTGCTTCTACAAGGTTGGGATTAGTCAATCCCAATTATAATGGAAAATACACAAAAATACATAGGATAGCAGCGCTACTCGTTGACTATGATTGGAATGCAAATAAGAAGGATCGAATGAAAAGTTGCACATTTAATAAGAGTATACATAGGATTAAAAACAATAATAAAAAGGGTCACAGTAGTAAAGGCTGCATAGATGATGGTGTCCGTTCCTATTAATTAACAATTGGACTACAGATGGGTGGAAAAGGAGTCATGAAAAGACTGATGACACAGTCTCGCTAGTAAAACTTTACCACAAAAGCTGCAGTGCCTACAGCGAAATGCGTTAGTTGGCATCTTGGGTCACCTTCACAAGATTGACTGCTGCCTCTGAGTGCCCAGACCAACATTGGACCCTAATATTCTGCAGAAAAATCGTGGTGTACAAACATTGATCTGGATTTCAACCAGCGCTTTCTCCACAAAAAAGATACCGTATTCTAGTGAGGACCCCACACCCTAGACACTGCAGATATGCTAAAGGGATGTTTCTAAGGGACTACACCTCCAGCGGTGACACTGTGGTAAAGTTTTACTAACGGGACTGTGTCATCAGTCTTTTCATTACTCCTTTTCCACCCATCTGCAGTCCAATTTTTCTCTAATGTCCTGGGGTCCATATTAGTACCATGGGGTATAGACCGGTCCACCAGGAGCCATTGGCACTTTAAGAGTTTAATAGTGTGGGCTGGCTCCTCCCTCTATGCCCCTCCTACCAGACTCAGTTTACAAAATGTGCCCGGAGGAGCCGGTCACAGCTAGGGGAGCTCTACAGAGTTCTTCTGGTAAAGAGTAATTTTTTCTTTCAGGTTTTTTTATTTTACAGGGAGACTGTTGGCGACAGCCTCCCTGCAGCGTGGGACTGGGGGGGGGAGCAGTGTCCGCCCCGCGGGGTCTTGAGCCACTGCTCCCGCTGACTGGACGGTGGCTCCAGAGGGGTCTGATCACACCCCGCCGCAGGGGAACGCTCGCCCCGGCAGCAGGCCGCCACCCCCCCAGAAGCTGAAGTGTGGCGAGTCAGGCACTGTACCCCCTTGCAAGCGGGGGGACGGTGTGAAGAGGGCAGCTACGGGTCAGGAGCGCGGGAACAACACACACACACACACACACACACACACACACACACACACTGTTCCCACCCTGACACTCTCCTCTATCAGTTCCCCTCTGCTCACCAGTTGCCAGGTAGCCGGGGTATCAGCATACGGGAGCCGGAGCTGGGCAGTTATGCTGTGGAGCGGGAGCTGGCCACCCGTGTTGTCATCAGGAGAAAGCTGGAGCTGGGCAGCCGAGCTGTCAGGGGGGCGGGAGCCGGAGCCTTGGCATAATCATGCCGCATGCAGGAGCCGAACCTTGCAGCCGCACTGAACTATTTCAAATCTGCTGCTCCTGATTGGCTGCCGGTCCGCAGCAGATCTGAAATAGTAGCGCCGCGGTCAGCTTGATGTGGCGGCGGACCGTTGGGGGACAGTACTTGAAGAAGTGCCGGTATACCATACCGTTGTACACCAGCCCACATCACATCACATAGTCCAACATTTCGGGGTGCCTAACCCCATTGTCACACCTTGAAAAAGGGGTTAGGCACTCCAAAACGTTGAACTATGTGATGTCAATTTTTTTGACTACACTTTACTCTTTTTAAATGACTCCGAGTGCCGCAGTATTAACTCTATATACTATCCTCAGCACTGAGGGCACCAGGGCCAATCAACATCCAAAACGGAGTGCCGGGCTAATATATATATAAAATATATATATGGAATACATATGATATCTTGGCGCCTAGGATGCCAAATTACTGACAGCGGCATCCCAGAGATTAAAATCCCAACACTTTCTAATTAAGTAAGCTCACCCTGACCCCTAACCCCCCCCCCCAACCCTAACACACCTTTCCCGCAGCCCGACCCCAATTGCCCCCCCCCCCCAGCTTAATCCTAACCACCCCCTTCCTGCAGCCTAAACCTAGCCCTCCTTCACCCCCAGCCTAACCCTCCCCAGGTGTGCCTAACCCTGCCCCCCCCCCACCCACAGCTTAACCCTATCCCTCCCCCCAAGCCTACACCTAACCTCTCTCCTCTCTCCCCAGTCCCACCCACCCCCCACGGCTTACTTCTCTAGGGTCGTGGCAGTTCGGGATCCCAGCATTCGGGATAGCGGCTCCGGCATTTAGATTCAAGTTGGGATTCCGACGTAGGTATTTCGAGAAGTGTCCGGATTCTGAACACAGGGATCCTGACTGCATCTCATATAGATTTTATGTATTAGCAACTTAGACCCATCCTAACTAATAAATATATATATATATATATATATATATATATATATATATATATATATATATAACACAGGGTAGTGTGATGCTGTGTGACTCTGGGGCTGTAACTCACACTTCTGTAATGTTGCACAGAACCCAACCTCACTACCCAACCACATAGAAGCCCCCCTGCGTGTCCACAGCACCGGTGGAAGAGGCAAAATGTCGGGATAGCGTCCCACACGGCAGTCACGGTGTAGGAGGAGGTGGCTCAATCCTGTCTGCACGGAGAGCACAGACGCAGGCCAGGGAGAGCAGATGCCGGACGCTGCCAGGGAGCAATGTATGGTGCGGTGCCTGTACGTCCCTTCGCTGCTACTCACCTCTCGGCAGGATGAGTTGCGAGGTGGGGACAGGCGGAGGCGGGGGCGGGGGGGCAGGCCGAGCTCCCGGTGAAGACAACCACGAGAGTCACTTCCCCATCCTGCCAGTTAAAGAAAAGTATAAATGGCAAGAGGATCCACCAGTGGTTGGGGAAGCCCTCTCCACATCGGGTGAAGGTCCCGCCCCCCTGCCTCCTCCACAGGCTCCGGCAGCTTTGTTGCCTCCTTACCTGGTTTGTGGACCCGGCGCCGGCGGAAGGAGCAGAACATCTGATACATCATGGTCATCCGGTCGGGAAGGTGTGGGGGGGAAACAGCTCTTGACGTGGTTTTGATCCACCAGATCTGACACTGGGTGAGCGGTGGCGAGCACAGAGCAGTCACTTCCTTTTTTTTTTTTTTTTTTTTGCTGCACTCAGCGCTGCCCTTCAAGTATTGCCGCCCATAGGCAGCTGCCTAATGGTGGCGCCGGCCCTGCCTGCTGGATCTTCTGCTGGAAGATCCACGGCCTTTACCTCTTCGGGAGGTTCTGCTTCTGCAGGGGCCGTTCGCTTATCAAGACTTACTGCGGCTTTGTTTGACGGCATGGCGGTTGAACGCCAGATCTTAGCTCGGAAGGGTATCCCGAGTGAGGTCATTCCTACCCTGATACAGGCTAGGAAGGGGGTAAAGTCTAAGCATTACCATCGCATTTGGAAGAAATATGTTTCTTGGTGTGAGGCCAAGAAGTTTCCGGCGGTGGAGTTTCAACTTGGTCGTTTTCTCCTTTTTCTGCAAGCAGGGGTGGATATGGGGCTGAGACTGGGCTCCATCAAGGTCCAGATCTCTGCTTTGTCCATCTTCTTCCAAAAACAATTGGCTGTTCTTCCTGAGGTTCAGACCTTTTTGAAAGGGGTTCTGCACATTCAGCCTCCCTTTATGGCGCCTACGGCTCCTTGGGATCTGGATGTGGTGTTGCAGTTCCTACAATCTGCTTGGTTTGAGCCTCTACAGGAGGCTGATCTCAAGTTTCTCACGTGGAAGGCGGTCACCTTGTTGGCCTTGGCTTCTGCGCGACGCGTGTCGGAATTGGGGGCTTTATCTTGTAAAAGCCCCTATCTGATCTTCCATGAAGACAGGACGGAACTTAGGACTTGTCCACAGTTCCTGCCTAAGGTTGTGTCGGCTTTCCACATCAACCAGCCTATTGTGGTGCCAGTGGCTACTGACTCCTCAATTAATTCAAAGGTCAATCGGACTCTCCCTGATTGTAATACATGATGAATAAGTACCATCATCGAGTCTGTCAGGGGTTACATGAAGAGACCGAAGGATTTAAGTAAACCTACATCCACAGAAGATCTGGGTTAGTTCTCCAAAATGTTTGAAACAAACTCCCTGCCGAGTTCCTTCAAAAACTGTGTGTACCTAGAAGAATTGATATGGTTTGAAAGCAAAGGGTGGTCACACCAAATATTGATTTGATTTAGATTTCTCTTCATTCACTTTGCATTTTGCGAATTGCTAAAACTAAACTATTAACACTTCAAGTTTTGAAACCATTCTTACTTTACAGCATTTTATCAACACCTGCCTATTAAATGTTGCACAGTCCTGTGTGTGTATACAGTGTGTGTGTGTATATATATATATATATATATATATATATTAAAAAAAAAAAATTCTTACTGAGATGAATACAACACAGTGCAGTGGTGATTTGGGTACAGTCAAGATCTGCCAAAGTGGCTATGTTGTTGCAATAGGCCAGGTCTTTTAGAGTTTTCTATTTCTCTCTCTCTCTCTCTATCTATCTATATATATATATATATATATATATATATATATATATATATATATACACATATATATATATATATACACACACACACACACACACACACACACACACACACACACACACACACACACATACACACTGAAAAAAATAGTTTTATACAGTAAAAAAACAAAAAACCTCACTGAGCTTATTTCTATATGCCCTGCTCAGCAAAATTGTCCTTATATAAGATTGGCTGAAAATGCTTCCTCTTAAATATGTCCTTAGGGACAAGTTTATAGTCTGCACAGACTGTTTGTCATATACTTTGTGGAAAGTGCCAGGACTACAAATCTTCTCTTTAAGTGCTACTTCTCTAAAGATAGCTGCAATAAAGCTGTTTTAAATGTGATTGTATTAAAATATAATGGGCACAATAAATTATAAAATGTAGCACATGTAAGCTTATGAGGAGCAAAGGTAGAAAATGGTATACGAGTATTATTTGTAATATTTAGTTGGTATGTATCAATAAGAATTTAAAAAGACTGGTTTGCATTTCAGCTGTTACAGAACCACACATAAGGGCTGAGTTGGAGCAAATCAGAAAATGTAACACTGCACCTTGGCAAAACCAGGCTGCACTGCGGATGGGGCAGATACAATGTACACACGCCTTTTAAATTTGAAAAAGGCGTGTCCAAATTCAAATCTAGAATACTGTGTAAAGATAAAGCTGGCCAGTATTGGTGGGCTACATGCAAAAGCAGACTGTATGTACCCTGCATGCAAAGATAATACATGTGTTTGTACCATTCAAGTGCAACATGGTTTGTCCAGGTAATAAGCTACTTGCTTTTTTGTGTTATTCCCAACTCAGTATCAGCAACTCTTTTTTTTTTTTTTTCAATCCAGGTGTCTAAAATAAGGCCTAATCTCGTTAAGTGGGCATATAAGTATAAATATATTGGTAAGTCCGCTGCAGCATTTCGTGTGGTTTAACCATATGATGTTTTAGTAGTATTATTTATCCACTTTACATTATTCAGGGGCTAATCTCCAAGGGCAAACTCTCCTTTAGCTTTGACAAGGACTGCAGATACACACAGACCAAAGACAATTAAAATATTGTTTTTAAAAAATTAAATAAAAAAAAATCTGCATCTGGTTATATTTCAATTGCCATACTGTAGATAAATTATGGCCATCTGTATTTTGCCCTGAAAAGTATGATTTCTTATTGCAGCAACAAGCAATGACTTTTTGGGGCTATTTATGAGAAATCTCTTGCTGCTTAGGAGCCCACGTTGGTAATGTGTTGCTGGCGCCCGGGATACAGGTGGTCAGTATACCAACCGCGGGATCCCGGTCAGCAGAATGCTGACGGGGCATGGGCGAGCGCAACAGAGCCCTTTGCAGCTTGCTGCGGTCCCCACAGGTTCTACTCCCACTCTGTGGGTGTCGTGGACCCCACGAGTGGGAATAGACCCTGTGTGTCTGCATTCCATCGGGTGGCATTGTGATCGCTCGGGATTTCAGTGTCTGCATGGTGACCACTAGAATCCCGAGTGCCAGTCACATGACTGCATCCCCGTAGCCCAGTGGTTTCCAAAGTTTTTTGAATCACGGCACCCTAGAATATCAGAATTATTTTCACGGCACCCCATGGCCAAAAATTTCTTATTGAGAAATTTAGAAAGAAATATTACATTAAGTAGATTGTGTTTATATGTCATCCTTAGGGTCAGTTGTGTGGTGAGGGACAAGATTTGCTTCTGTTTGGCCACATATTTTACGACTGACAGCCACCACCACTACTTTTGCCTATCATATTGACCATGAATAATTTGAATTGGTCCTGGACCACCAACCCAGGGCACCCCTGCAAGTGTCCCGAGGCACCCCAGGGAGCCACGGCACACAGTTTGGGAACCTCTGCCGTAGCCCATCCCATCAAAGAGTAAATAGTAAGGTGATAGCTTTCACTATCAGTCAGCGGCCAAGATCAGGCCTGGTTCACCTAGTGCGCCTAAGTGGCCATTGGGTTGTGCATATGCTTACTATAAATAGGCTGCCGGAAAATGATCCAAACATCCCTCTCCAGCAAAACTGTAGCCTATAGACTACAGTGGCTAACCGCGGGGCTGAAACTAGGATTTATGTCACCCGATACAAGGCTGTAGT
The DNA here is from genome assembly GCF_028390025.1 of Pseudophryne corroboree. NCBI lineage: Eukaryota > Metazoa > Chordata > Amphibia > Anura > Myobatrachidae > Pseudophryne > Pseudophryne corroboree. The sequence continues at coordinate 563,407,210 of NC_086449.1, read as the reverse complement.
TTACCGCTTGTAGAATTGATAAATAGGCCCTTAAATTTCACTTGCAGCCAGCATTATTCCACCAGTCACATGTATTTATGTATGTTTGCTTGCATAGGGTGACCTAGACACAATTTGTATCATATTTGTACATTTTTGCTCAATGGAAGATTCTTTCCTCTTATTCTTCATCCTACTCTAACTGTATTGTGCTCCACATTGATTTACACTAGTTGGTTAAACATAACTTACGCATAGTAAATTAGCCTAATTCTGCTTTAACGACTGAGGGATGTGGGTGGGGGTAATCCACATGTGCTTGATATTCATAAATTAGATAAATAATGATTTATAATATGGGACAGGTTAAGGTTTCCATATCAGCCGTAATGCCACGTCCGCAGCTTGTACAATGGAGAACCATACAAAGTGTTTATGTAAGAGTGGATATAATTGGCTCATCTGGTAACCTTAAGGGTCCTACAGACACAGCGATACGCCGCCGAGCTGTCCGACCGCCGATACGGCAGACGGGCGACCCGGCGGTGGGGGGGCAGTGACGGGGGGAGTGAAGTTTCTTCACTCCCCCCGTTACACAGCTCCGTAGAAGTGCAGGCAAATATGAACGAGATCGTCCATATTGGCCTGCATGCACAGTCGACGGGGCACCAGCGATGAACAAGCACGAGGCCGCGCATCGTTCATCGCTGGTGACTCCACACTCAAAGATATGAACGTTATCTCGTTCATTAATGAACGAGATCATTCATATATTGCAGTCAAATCGCCCAGTGTGTAGGGCCTATTAGAAAGGGCAACAAGCTATTAATGCAATCAGATGGCAAGCAAGATATCTTGTATTAAGTTGATTAAAGGAGTTTAAATTCTCGTGCTGAAAAAGTGTCTGCATGTTATATAATGTGTCAGTTACCTGCTAAACTGAGGTCTGCCCAGCTTCCCTAGCACTTGTCTTCTATACGGCAGTCTGCAGCCACTGCCAAACATTACAGCAAAAAATCAGCAAGGATAGGAAAATGTTACTCACACTTTATACTAGTTGTAATGCAGCCAGCTAAGTTAATACAGAAACAGGTCACTGTAACAATGTGTCTGAGATCTCATTGAAATAGGGTTAAAGATTGAGGGAACATTTTGAGATCTGTTTAATATGAAATAGCGGCTGCTCTCAGCCATTTTATTTTATTTGTACTATTACTTTCTTCGGAGAGAGAATTGACTGCATAGGAGAGGAAAGAGTTAAACATCTGGTGAGGGGTGGACCTAGCTGTGAGGAAAGTACAGCCTTTTTTTGAAGGGGAGGGTTTGGTATATATAGGGAAGGAGAGGCCATTTTAGCTCTCTCTTGTGGTAATTTGCCTTCCCACCCTCCCGCCCCTGTGGTCAGAAATTCTGGCACGTGGTGCCTTGGCGTTAAGTTGTTGGCTGGTTTTATCGTTGGCTATTTATTGGCGGAAAAGAACGGCAGTTTGTATTTGTATGGTAAGCTGTAGTGTTTTACAGTTTGGTGTGGTTTAGGTGCACTCACCTCCATCGACTTATTGGCCGCTTGACCACCCGTCCGGGAAGGCAGCGGCAGGGCACCCAGGAGCGGTGGGTAGTCACTGTGGGGGTTGAGTTGTCACCTATTACCGGTTTGTGATAGTTGTAGTAAAATTAGGATGGTCTCGAATTTTTAGTATTTTAAGGTTAATTTAGGTTAATAGAGCCGTTCTTTTTGCTGCCACCATATGCTGGCTGGATCGGCATCTTAATAAAATTTTCTATTACAGGTTTGCTACTGGTTAGGGTCAAATAAATAGCTAGCAATTTTTCTGCCAAAATTCAAGTCTCCGTGTCTTTATTTCTGGTTTTGAAGGTAATGAATGCTTTACTTTAAAAGAAGGGGGTCCACCAAATATCACTAGGATGTTTATGGGATTACATTAAAGGATCAGAAACCTACATCCCACAAATGTGGCAGATCATTTCTTTTTATATGATCATTACAAATAGTATATCTACTTTTAGGGGGAAAATTCAATTAGGCCCGGAAATTTACAGGATGAGAAAAACGGAGGTAGCCTCAAGCTTTTTTGCACTTTTTAGCTTTGGCCTATTGAATTACAGCCCATTTTTTTTTTTTTTTTTTTTTGTTTATTGCGCCTGTTGAATTTTCGTTCTGTAACCTATGTGTTAACACTGCTGGCACCGCGGAAACAGTCTACTAAACAGGGATTTGTTTTTCGGAGCCTGCTGACGTCCGGAAAAAAATCCCCAATAAGAACTGTCCGTAGGCTGCATATGTGGCTAATTGAATAGCCCCGAGGGATCAATTAACAATGCTTATTTAATTCCCCTCTTAATCTCAAGCATCGTACAGTTCTTGTAGAGTGTATGTACTCTATTCATCCAGGTATAGTTTCAACATTGATAAAATGTTGACATTGAACATGTTGGCATGTGCAGAATGTCGACATGTTCACAATGTCCACATCTGAAACACTAAAATTCTGCACGGACTGTCAGCGGGTTAGGGTTAAGTTACTGTAGGGAGGTTAGGCTTAGGCATTAGGAGTTAGTCATACTCGCCACCTAAAGTGCCGCTTGATGTCATAGTCAGCTGAACGCCGGACCAGGTAAGTCACTAGTAGGCCACCAGGGACATTTTGTTGACATTTTAATCATGTCAACACTTCAGTTTTGACATGGTCAATATCAGTCTGGTCAATGTCAACATTAAAAGCATGTAGACAATATGAATGGCGACAAAATATACCCATGTGTCAGTACTGAAGCAATTAAATAATGTTTATAACTGACTATTCACTAATAATCCTGTATAATAAATGGCTAACCCTGCTCCTGCAATAATAATTAATATCCATAGAAAAAAGACATCACAAAGACATTTTGGTATGTTGTTGAATAGACTACTCAACGACATACCGGAGACATGTAGCTGTTGGTATGAAATTGGTCACCCTATATTAGCATCTACTGTATATTGCTATGCTCCTTTCTTGGCTATTTGTACATGCTCTTTTTCATGCCTCCGTTTTTTTTTCATATACGTTAAAATGTCTTTGCAATGTATTTTTTTTATGGATATTAAATATTTTTGCAGTTATTGGAAGTGCGGGTTCTTTTTCTGTAAAAAAATAAAATTAAAATTAAATATATATATAGGATAGTGTATACATAATAATGTATCTGACTGATAATCGCAGTGCACTTTAGTAAATACACTATAATTCTGGGAATAACATGCAACCTATGTATAATAGTGGAGCATATGATGGTGATCTTTTGTATGTACGTACGTACGTACGTGTGTGTGTGTGTGTGTATGTATGTATGTGTGTGTGTATATATATATATATATATATATATATATATATATATTCATATTCACATTAATGCACCATACATGCGATAAAGTAAACTGGTACTGCATTAATGGATCGTTACAGAACGCCGTCCCTATACAGTATGTGGAGAAGTTCTGTTTCTCCTGTTCATTACACACTGACAACAAAGTTTTTGCAGCTTGTGTCTGATAGTGAATAGCAACTATGCACTTTTTCCTATTGAGAGATGTCCACAAGTGTGAAGAGAGGTCCATTTAAATCCCTCCATCTCAGCTGGCTCTCACTGTGCATGTGACACTTTACTTCACACATGTGACCTGTAAGTGTAACACTGCTGGGACAGAACTCTGTATTTGCTGCTGTCATTAGCAAGGTAGTTAAGGTTTTTGGATTCGCCAGGAAATCAGCTTTTTACAAATAATGTCCCGGCTCTGAAGCTATGATAAATTACTCTAATATCAGTTTTATTCTTGTTCTGAATTGCAGCAAGAAGGAATGTTAATCACCGGGACTCAATTTGCAATTAATGATAAGTCCCTAAGTGCACCTAGAGAGATATTATACATGAATGGGGAATACTGTTCCTCTGTCCCCTGCAGAGCAGCACTACTGCCCAAGACACAAGATTCATTCATCTGAAGGATGGTACACACAGAATGTGTGCTGCAACTGGCTGTCCTCTATTTGAATGTCAAAGATACTGTGTATACTTTAAACATCTTTGGCGTCCAGGCAGCAATGCTGTGGGAGTGACTGTTATAAATAACCAACTTTCTTTATAGGTGTCATGTCTGAGGATTCTGAAGAAGAAAAAAAAGTCCTACTGTACCTACTTTCTGTTATCATTGCAGGAATTAATTACTGTTAATATTACAGTCATCCTTTTCATAAGACAATATTCTATTGCTGCTCATCTCTTCAGTACAGGGTCCGTTTTCAACACAGTTGTTTATAAAGTATTGCTGTACTGGCTGGGAGCGCTGAAGCTGAAGTCATCGACTTGCTGGGCCAGCTCTGAGGCATGGCTTTCAGTTCCACTAATAAAAAAAAATAGTAATGGCTACTACTAAAAATGTAAAACCATGAAAAATATCTGAATACGGTTTTCACCTGGAAGACCCAACAAATGTTTTTGTCTGAGTATCTTCAAAAGTTAGAAGCACCACTTTTCGAAAGAGATACTGTAGGACTTCTCTTTGTTTGATAAACTGGGATTCCTGAGTACCCAGGAGCTCCTGATTGGCTAATCTCCATTGATCAGTGTGCACTCCTTCCTCACAACAGCATGCCATGGTGCCCACTATTTGTCATGCATATAGTACAAGATGTGGCACTCTGTGGACTCTCAAATCAATAATAATGATAGATTGACCAACTGCTGATAGACCAGTGAATCACACCATTTTGACATGAGAGAGAGAAGCTGATAAAATGGTAATGGTCCCTATCCCATATATAACCTGCAGCTAGGGATGGCCACGTTGTGTCCACCATCGGTGGTGAAACTGTAGTTTGGTAGCAAACTGTTTAATGGATGACCATTAATGGTTTCACCTACCTGATGGTCATCCCTGCTCTTTCACTCACTGGCCCATGGGCCAATCAGAACCCAGGGATGGAGTTAGGCTCCATGCCCTGACACAAATTGAGGGGCTCTGTACCAGGGATGGTGGAGATACATTGGTTCTCTGCCTTAGATGGCAAAACTCTGTAATATTTGTATTGAAACAATTGATGGAGCTGGGTAAGACTGTGTGTGTAATAAATGTGCAACTTATCTCTCTCTCTCTTTCTCTCTCTCTCTCTCTCTCTCTCTCTATATATATATATATATATATATATATATATATATATATATATAATTTCTCTGACGTCCTAGTGGATGCTGGGTACTCCGTAAGGACCATGGGGAATAGACGGGCTCCGCAGGAGACTGGGCACTCTTAAAAGAAAGATTAGGTACTATATCTGGTGTGCACTGGCTCCTCCCTCTATGCCCCTCCTCCAGACCTCAGTTAGAATCTGTGCCCGGCCAGAGCTGGATGCACCTAGTGGGCTCTCCTGAGCTTACTAGAAAAGAAAGTATTTGTTAGGTTTTTTGTTTTCAGTGAGATCTGCTGGCAACAGACTCACTGCTACGAGGGACTGAGGGGAGAGAAGCAAACCTACCTGCTTGCAGCTAGCTTGTGCTTCTAAGGCTACTGGACACCATTAGCTCCAGAGGGATCGAACACAGGGCCCGACCTCGATCGTCCGTTCCCGGAGCCGCGCCGCCGTCCCTCTTGCAGAGCCAGAAGACGGAAGAACCACGAGAAAATCGGCGGCTGAAGACTCCGGTCTTCAATAAGGTAGCGCACAGCACTGCAGCTGTGCTCCATTGCTCCCACAGCACACCACACGCTCCGGTCACTGGTGGGTGCAGGGCGCTGGGGGGGGCTCCCTGGGCTGCAATATGTATACCTTTTTGGCAAAATGCACATAATACAGTTATAAACTGTATATGTGCCTAATCCCCCGCCATAAATATTATTAAAAAAGCGGGAGAAGCCCGCCGCTGAAGGGGCGGGGCTATCTTCCTCAGCACAGCCAGCGCCATTTTCTCTTCACAGCTCCGCTGGAAGGACGCTCCCCAGGCTGTCCCCTGCAGTATACACTACGAGAAGGGTAAAAAAGAGAGGGGGGGCACATAAATTTAGGCGCGAAAGGTGATATAAGCAGCTATTGGGGGAAAATTCACTTTGTGTATAGTGTAAATCCCTCTGTTATATAGCGCTCTGGTGTGTGCTGGCATACTCTCTCTCTGTCTCCCTAAAGGACTTTGTGGGGTACTGTCCTCAGAGCATTCCCTGTGTGTGTGTGCGGTGTGTCGGTACGGCTGTGTTGACATGTTTGATGAGGACGCTTACGTGGAGGCGGAGCAGGAGCCGATAAGTGTGATGTCGCCCCCTGCGGGGCCGACACCAGAGTGGATGGATATGTGGAAGGTATTAACTGACAGTGTCAACTCCTTGCATAAAAGGTTCGATGACGTAACAGCTTTGGGACAGCCGGCATCTCAGCCCGCGCCTGCCCAGGTGTCTCAGAGGCCATCAGGGGCTCAAAAACGCCCGCTACCTCAGATGGCAGACACAGATGTCGACACGGAGTCTGACTCCAGTGTAGACGAGGATGAGACAAATGTACAGTCCACAAGGGCCATCCGATGCATGATTACGGCAATGAAAAATGTGTTGCACATTTCTGACATTAACCCGGTTACCACTAAAAAGGGTATTATGTTTGGGGAGAAAAAGCAGCCAGTGACTTTTCCCCCATCTGATGAGTTAAATGAATTGTGTGAAGAAGCGTGGTGTTCCCCAGATAGGAAATTAGTGATTTCTAAGAGGTTACTAATGGCGTACCCTTTCCCGCTAACGTACAGGTTGCGTTGGGAAACATCCCCCTAGGGTGGACAATGCGCTCACACGCTTATCAAAAAAGGTGGCACTGCCGTCTCAGGATACGGCCGCCTTAAAGGAGCCTGCAGATAGAAAGCAGGAGGCTATCCTGAAGTCTGTTTATACACACTCAGGTACTATACTGAGACCTGCTATTGCTTCAGCATGGATGTGTAGTGCTGCAGCAGCATGGTCTGATTCCCTGTCAGATAACATTGATTCCCTTGACAGGGATACTATTTTGCTAACCATAGAGCATATTAAAGACGTAGTCTTATATATGAGGGATGCACAGAGGGACATTTGCCGGCTGGCATCTAGAATTAATGCAATGTCCATTTCTGCCAGGAGAGTATTATGGACTCGGCAGTGGACAGGTGATGCTGATTCTAAAAGGCACATGGAAGTTTTGCCTTATAAAGGTGAGGAATTGTTTGGGGACGGTCTCTCGGACCTCGTATCCACAGCAACAGCTGGAAAGTCGACTTTTTTACCTCAGGTTCCCTCACAGCCTAAGAAAGCACCGTATTATCAAGTACAGTCCTTTCGGCCTCAGAAAGGCAAGCGGGTCAGAGGCGCGTCCTTTCTGCCCAGAGGCAGGGGTAGAGGGAAAAAGCTGCACCAGACAGCCAGTTCCCAGGAACAAAAATCCTCCCCTGCTTCCACTAAGTCCACCACATGATGCTGGGGCTCCACAGGTGGAGCCAGGTGCGGTGGGGGCCCGTCTCCGGAACTTCAGCGACCAGTGGGTTCGCTCACAGGTGGATCTCTGGGTTCTACAAGTGGTATCTCAGGGATACAAGCTGGAGTTCGAGGCGTCTCCCCCTCGCCGTTACCTCAAATCAGCCTTGCCAGCTACTCCCAAGGAAAGGGAGGTAGTACTGGCGGCAATTCACAAGCTGTACCTTCAGCAGGTGATAATCAAAGTTCCCCTCCTTCAACAGGGACGGGGTTACTATTCCACAATGTTTGTGGTACCGAAACCAGACTGTTCGGTGAGACCCATTCTAAATTTGAAATCCTTGAACACTTATATAAGGAAGTTCAAGTTCAAAATGCAATCGCTCAGGGCGGTTATTGCAAGCCTGGAAGAGGGGGATTTTATGGTGTCACTGGACATCAAGGATGCTTACCTACATGTCCCCATTTACCCACCTCACCAGGAGTACCTCAGGTTTGTGGTACAGGACTGCCATTACCAATTCCAGACGTTGCCGTTTGGTCTGTCCACGGCACCGAGGGTATTTACCAAGGTAATGGCCGAAATGATGATACTCCTTCGAAAGAAGGGAGTAATAATTATCCCGTACTTGGACGATCTCCTTATAAAGGCAAGGTCCAAGGAGCAGTTGTTGGTCGGAGTAGCACTATCTCGGGAAGTGCTACAACAGCATGGCTGGATTCTGAATATCCCAAAGTCGCAGCTGGTTCCTACGACGCGTCTGCTGTTCTTGGGCATGATTCTGGACACAGTCCGGATCGCATCTTCAGATGCATCGGCTGATCACCCTGTCCCCGAGGGCCAGGGTGTCTCTGCTGTGGTGGCTGCAGAGTGCTCATCTTCTCGAGGGCCGCAGATTCGGCATTCAGGACTGGGTCCTGGTGACCACGGATGCACGCCTCCGAGGTTGGGGAGCAGTCACTCAGGGAAGAAACTTCCAAGGACTATGGTCGAGTCAGGAGACTTCCCTACACATAAATATTCTGGAACTAAGGGCCATTTACAATGCCCTAAGTCAAGCAGAACCCCTGCTTCAAAACCAGCCGGTGCTGATTCAGTCAGACAACATCACGGCTGTCGCCCATGTAAACCGACAGGGCGGCATAAGAAGCAGGATGGCGATGGCAGAAGCCACAAGGATTCTCCGATGGGCGGAGAATCACGTGCTAGCACTGTCAGCAGTGTTCATTCCGGGTGTGGACAACTGGGAAGCAGACTTCCTCAGCAGGCACGACCTCCACCCGGGAGAGTGGGGACTTCATCCAGAAGTCTTCCAGCTGATTGTAAATCGTTGGGAAAGGCCACCGGTGGACATGATGGCGTCCCGCCTCAACAAAAAGCTAAAAAGATATTGCGCCAGGTCAAGGGACCCTCAGGCGATAGCTGTTGGCGCTCTAGTGACACCGTGGGTGTACCAGTCGGTTTATGTGTTCCCTCCTCTTCCTCTCATACCAAAGGTACTGAGGATAATAAGAAAGAGAGGAGTAAGAACTATACTCATCGTTCCGGATTGGCCAAGAAGAACTTGGTACCCGTAACTACAAGAAATTATCTCAGAGGACCCTTGGCCTCTGCCGCTCCGACAGGACCTGCTACAGCAGGGGCCCTGTCTGTTCCAAGACTTACCGCGGCTGCGTTTGACGGCATTGCGGTTGAACGCCGGATCCTAATGGAAAAGGACATTCCAGTTGAAGTCATTCCTACGCTGATAAAAGCTAGGAAGGATGTGACAGCAAAACATTATCACCGCATATGGCGAAAATATGTTGCTTGGTGTGAGGCCATGAAGGCCCCAACAGAGGAATTTCAGCTGGGTCGATTTCTGCACTTCCTACAGTCAGGAGTGACTATGGGCCTAAAATTGGGATCCATTAAAGTCCAGATTTCGGCCCTGTCTATTTTCTTTCAAAAAGAACTGGCTTCACTGCCTGAAATTCAGACGTTTGTTAAGGGGGTGCTGCATATTCAGCCCCCTTTTGTGCCTCCAGTGGCACCTTGGGATCTCAACGTAGTGTTGGATTTCCTAAAATCACATTGGTTTGAGCCACTTCAGATCGTGGAGTTGAAGTATCTCACGTGGAAGGTAGTCATGCTGTTGGCCTTGGCCTCAATCTATGTTTCCAGAACGGCTAGAGTCAGAAAAACTGACTCGCTGTTTATCCTGCATGCACCCAACAAGCTGGGTGCTCCTGCTTCAAAGCAGACTATTGCTCGCTGGATCTGTAGCACGATTCAACTTGCACATTCTGCGGCTGGACTGCCGCATCCTAAATCAGTAAAAGCCCATTCCACGAGGAAGGTGGGCTCTTCTTGGGCGGCTGCCCGAGGGGTCTCGGCTTTACAACTTTGCCGAGCTGCTACTTGGTCGGGATCAAACACTTTTGCAAAATTCTACAAGTTTCTACAAGTTTGATACCCTGGCTGAGGAGGACCTTGAGTTTGCTCATTCGGTGCTGCAGAGTCATCCGCACTCTCCCGCCCGTTTGGGAGCTTTGGTATAATCCTCATGGTCCTTACGGAGTACCCAGCATCCACTAGGACGTCAGAGAAAATAAGAATTTACTCACCGGTAATTCTATTTCTCGTAGTCCGTAGTGGATGCTGGGAGCCCGTCCCAAGTGCGGACTTTCTGCAATACTTGTATATAGTTATTGCTTAACTATAGGGTTATTGTTCTGAGCCATCTGTTAAATGAGGCTCAGTTGTTGTTCATACTGTTAACTGGGTATAGTTATCACAAGTTGTACGGTGTGATTGATGTGGCTGGTATGAGTCTTACCCTGGATTCCAAATCCTTTCCTAGTAATGTCAGCTCTTCCGGGCACAGTTTCCCTAACTGATGTCTGGAGGAGGGGCATAGAGGGAGGAGCCAGTGCACACCAGATATAGTACCTAATCTTTCTTTTAAGAGTGCCCAGTCTCCTGCGGAGCCCGTCTATTCCCCATGGTCCTTACGGAGTACCCAGCATCCACTACGGACTACGAGAAATAGAATTACCGGTGAGTAAATTCTTATTATATATATATATATATATATATATATAGACAAATATGATATAGCGCTGATTAATTTCAATCCGAGTTTTTGACATATATAAATGATGTGTATATATAAAAATACACTTAACGTGTGTCCATATAATTGAATCACAGCATCTTCTTATTGGTGCTACAAATGTGCACTGGATCCTCGTTATATTAAGACCGCAGCTCCCCTTCCAACAATCCGTACTCCTCCGGAGAAGAAATATCTGTCAATAGAACATATATAGGGGGCGCTCCATAGTGCATAAAAACTTTTTATTTTTAAAATTATATACACAAAGTGTTAAAACCAAATGTTTTATGCTCGTACCAGAAGGCAACCAGTGTAGGCTGGTTACCACGTGATTCAAATCAAATGATCAATGGATATGACAGGAACAAGGTGTCAGGCGATCATACCGGAAACCTCCACCCGCCTGACGAAGTCTATGACGAAACGCGTTGGGGCGGAGTCTGGTGACGTAGAGGATCGTTGGTATTGCCGAGCGAGGAGTCGGGGACGTGTGTGATTCCTGCCCGAGAGTCTGGGGAGATCAGCCGCCGGCGGGTGGAGGTTTCCGGTATGATCGCCTGACACCTTGTTCCTGTCATATCCATTGATCATTTGATTTGAATCACGTGGTAACCAGCCCACACTGGTTGCCTTCTGGTACGAGCATAAAACATTTGGTTTTAACACTTTGTGTATATAATTTTAAAAATAAAAAGTTTTTATGCACTATGGAGCGCCCCCTATATATGTTCTATTGACAGATATATATATATATATATATATATATATATATATATATATATATATATATATATATCTCACTCTCACTCATTCAGCTGCATCTGCCACGGTGCTCATAGATGTGTGCAAGGTATAGAATACGAGAATCATCAGAATCTGACGACAGGTAATAAATACCCAAAACTTTGCACAACTGTGGCTGACTGACGTGATTTATTATCCTTAAACAAGACCATAGAGTGCCGATTCTTGTATATTTTATATATATATATATATATATATATATATATATATTGCTCAAAAAAATAAAGGGAACACTAAAATAACACATCCTAGATCTGAATGAAT